>NW_007797684.1:0-1334 GCF_000696425.1 Galeopterus variegatus | reverse complement strand
CACTATAATTATCCCACTGGGCACTCTAAAAAAGTGAAGCTGATGTGTAAATTGGAAGGTTTTATGGATTAGAGGGCAAAAAGACTTTTGCCTTTATCAAAGTTTAGCTATACGCAATAAAATGCTGAATGGTTCTACTCAGGTTAGTTCCTGATAGCACTGACTGCGGATAAATTTTGCCCAGAAGAAGAACACATCCTTATCAAATAGGATGACCAGTCCTAATCTATTGGAATTGTGGACTGATTAATACCTAGGCTTCCTTTGTTTAATGCTACATAATTTTTTAGTTGTTTTTCTCTTCAGATGTTAGCTTTAAGGGGAAAAATAAGTCACCATTGTTTACATTAGGCATAAAGCAAATGTATTTTTAGTGGGCTAAATAAGGAAGAATGAAAGAATTAAATGAAAGAATCAAACCCGAGAGAGAGAATTACTAAGGTGTTCTGTAGGGCACCTAAAAGGTTCTGCAAGGCATCTAAGCAATTGGAGAGTTGCTTAGATGATATAATGAACTGGATCAGGAAGATTCTGTCTTATACTTCAGAGTGATTTGGAGAAGTATTGAAGGAAGAATGAACGAACCCTCTTGATATATGGAATGATGTTTACTGTTGAAATGGGAAGGAACAGGGTGACGTTTTTGTTGCTTCTAGGTAAGTATCTAGTGTTCTTTTCTACTAAGTGCACCATTATATGCCAAGCAAATAAACACAGGCTACATAGAGGAATATGAGGGTTCCTGCCCCCAAGGAACTCGTACCGTAGTATAGGAAAAAGTATGTGAATATACATACTGTGGTAAGCCCAGTGCTAGAGATGTGTTCAAAGTATTAGAAAATCACATAAAAAGAGTATCTAATATAATTGGAGAAGAGGAATGGGTTAGGGAAGTGACAGATTAACTCATTTTACAGAATGAGAAGGTAAACATCATGGGGAAGATGGCAATTGAAACGTCAGTGTAGATCTTTAACTCCAAAAACGCCTAATTAACCAAACACACACGCACACACACACATGTGTGCACACACATTAAAAAGAGATTGAAAACAAAAAAGAAATTGTGTAATCTAATGCAATTTAAAAACAACAAATTGGCAGCCAGGGAAATAGAATGTAGTTTCTGAATGAAGACAATCATTCTTCACAGGAACATTTCTAAGCAGACCAAACCCTGGTATGAGTCCTTCAGCAAAGTGTCTCATGAGGACAGCACATAGGCTGTCTTTCTCCCAGTAGCTCAGAGCCACACCCAACTCAATGCTTCACATCCACTCCAGTGGACAAGGAGCCAGGGCTGCACCAGCCCTATGAGCTGGTTGCCTAATCCA
>NW_007797683.1:0-1334 GCF_000696425.1 Galeopterus variegatus | reverse complement strand
TGTCAGGAGTTCCTGGACCATATTTTGAGAAATGCTGCTATCAGTGCCAAAACCCCAAGTGTGGGCGAGTTTGTCAGATGTTTTCTTGTGGGACAGGGAATTATACACAGTGAGAAGTGACAGCTATAGGGAGACTGCAGCCCTGATCGAGGTCGAGTGTATTCCCATGTTTGAATCACCCCTAACCAGGGGTCAGAGCAGCCAAGGCTAGAACTGAAGTAGCACATCCTGCTTCAGGTAGTCAGCTCAAGAAAAAATTGGTTTCCAAAGCTATTTGGTTCTTAGGTACCCAGAACATTTTAACAATATTTGTTCTTTTCTAATTGCAAATGTACAGAGGGAGAGAACATACCTTGGGATACAAAGTGGAGTGTGGGGGCAAAGGGGAAGGGGAAGGGAGGTTGGGGTTAATTGGGTGGGGGAGACGGGGTACAGATGCAATTTGTGGTAATGGGCATGCTGCCAGCATGAATCTGGCCTTCACATCTTGGGCACAAGGGGTGACAATTGGCTCTGTATCTCATGAATATTCATAACCAATTTTTTAAAAAAGAAAGTTACCACCACATATAAAGGAAAAAAAAAAAAAACAATTGTCTTTAGTAACCACTCCTCCAGAGTAACCACCAATAAATTTTGTGTCATTCCACCTAACATTTTTTCTCTCTCTTTCTCTCTCTCTCACACCTAAACTCTCTGAGTCTTTGTTCATTCTCTGTTAACATGGGGATAAAAATACCTACCTTTCGGCATTTCATAATGGATGCTTAATAAATTAGATCACACCTACCATTATTCAACTTTGTGTTTATTTTTTTCCATTTGACATTCTGTAATGAACATTTTCCATGTGTGATTAGCTACTCTTCAGAACCATGACTTTTAATGGCTGCATAATATGCCACCATTTAATGAACCATAATTCGTTTAATGATTTTCCTATTACTGAGCTTTGAAATGTTTTCTAATATTTTGCTATCAGAAATAACACTGAGTACTTTAATCTTTTTTTACCCCTCTGCTTTTTTCTTGGTGGGGATAGGCTTCCAAAAGAGGAATGACAAAGAGTATAAAAATTTTAAGACTTTTTATGCATGTTGCTAAATTATTGGGGGTGGAGGTGTAAGGGAATGCATACTTCCAATACCATCACCAGCATTAAAAATTACCTAGAATTTGACTTATGTCAGAGATGTACATGTGTCAGGATATTAATTGTTAGAAATAGTGAAGAGGAAAAGATAAAAATACATGATAGATTTCAAAAACCATCAAGACTTTTGGCCGTATACAGCGCATTAAACCCTTTAAGGGAAGAGACTCAGAAATATGGA
>NW_007797682.1:0-1334 GCF_000696425.1 Galeopterus variegatus | reverse complement strand
CCTTTTTTTTTTTTTTTTTGCAGCTGGCTGGAATGGGGATCCAAACCCATTATCTTGTTGTTATAAGGCTGTGTTCTAACCAACTGAGCTCTTGTCCATTTTTTAATTGTATTGTTTGTCCATTTTTTAATTGTATTGTTTGTTTTCTCATTGTTGAGGGAGTTTTGTTTTTGTTTTCCAAAAACATGAGATTATATTATACATGTTTATCTCTATCTTGCTTTTCTTACTTAACAGTACATTATGGAAATCCTTCCAAATCAACTGGTATAGATCTAACACATTTTTTATCACAGCTGTGTAATATTTCATGGTATGAATAGTCTACAGTTTATCAAAAATTCCCTATGAATGGTTATTCCCCTTGCATCTGGATTTTGCCATTACAAATAGTGCTGCAGTGCACACATGTGTGTTCACACCCTCACACACTGGCACTTTTATTTCTATATGAAAGGAGGATTCAGTTGGTGATTAATTTGAAACCCAGCTCTTCGCTTCTCATCTGTGTCACCTTTAGCAAGTCACCTGATCTCTCTGTGCCACAGGTTCCTCGTTACTCCCTATAAAACAAGGATAATAATTGTAATACCTCATAGGGTTGTTGCAAGAATTAAATAAGATATTACACTATTGTGTGTGAAACAGAACCTGGCACAAAACAAACACTCAGTATTACTATGAGATAGATTCCTAGCCATGGGATTGCTGTAAGGGTATGTGTATTTTAAATTTTAACAGAGGTTTCTGGGTTGCTTTCGAAAAGGTCAACAAGCTTCATACTTCCACCAGCATGAAAGTCCTTCCTTTCTTTCTTTTTTTTTTTTCCTTTTTGTCTTTTTTTGTGACCGGCAACGGGATCGCAACCCTCGGTGTCGCGCCCGCACTGCGCTCAACCAGTGAGCGGACCGGTCTCTATATGGGATTCAAACCCTCGGCGGGAGTGCCGCCACGCTCCCAAGTGCCACACTCTACCGAGTGCGCCACCGGGCCGGCCCGAAAGTCCTTCCTTTCTATATCACTATCAGCAGTAGGTGTTACTACCCTTTTTAATTTTTGCCAATTTGATAGGTATAAATGACAAAGTTTTACTTGAGTTTTCATTTTGCACATTGTTGAGAAGAAGAGCATCTGTTTATAGGCTTTCTTGTCATTTAGATTTGCTCTTCTATGAATCGTCTAGTCACATCTCTTGTTCATTTTTCTATGTATTGCTTGTCATTTGTTACCAAATTGAAAAAGCTCTTTAGATCTTATAGCTCGTAACCCTTACATGTCCTGTATATTGCAAAAACTCAGTATATTAATAGTCTTTTGACTTTGCTTATGAAATC
>NW_007797681.1:0-1335 GCF_000696425.1 Galeopterus variegatus | reverse complement strand
GAAGGAAGGAAGGAAGGAAGGAAGGAAGGAAGGAAGGAAGGAAGGAAGGAAGGAGAGACAGGAGAGAGAGGGGAGGGGAGGGGGACGGAGGAGAGAGGAGAAGAAAGAAAGTAGGGAAGGAAAAGAGAATGCTATTTGCAGGTGTTGAGATTCAAACTAAAATTGTGCTGACAAGGGAGGCTGAGATCTTCATTCAATTTATAATATAACCCATATTTATTATCATTGGCTTAGACAGAAGTAGCATCACCAAATCGTCAATCATCTCCCCAACTAATGAATAAAGAAAAACCTTCAGGGTACAGCCTAACAGAATTGGCCAAAAGATTGGAAACTGACTGTGTGAGTTACTGTTCCAGTAGAATTTGAGGTTGAGTGACCCAGCAGCACAGTCAAGAAGGGACCAAGAAAGTCCCAGACAGTCTTAGACAGTAGGGGCTACGAAGAGAAGCATGCACACACCCTTGGAGGCAAGATGACTGACGGGGAGCAAATGAACTTTTCAACAGTTACACATTTACTTTAAGCTGTATTCTAATAAATTGTAACAGGCACATCAAAGAGAGGATTCATAGAAATTATGTCTTAGGAAACAGAAAACATCGTGAAGGTGGTCTTCAAAATGACTGAAGCTTGAGACACCGTCAGCAGAGGGACGAGCAAAGCTGGAGAATGGGTTGGGCTGCGGCCAGCAGCGCTCTGAAGTTCAGAGCAGCCCAGAGAGAACACACACATCCCGCATCCGAGGCACTGTGCGAGGACAGGGGGACGTTCCCTGCGGGGGCTCTGACCTCATGCAGCCTGGGCCCACTCCCAGTTCTGAAGCTGAGTGGAAGGGCCTAAACCTAAGACCTCCCCTGCACCTCCCCGCTTCAAAACAAAACAGATGACAGCAAGAGGGGGGCGACAAGGGACGTGTATGGAGAGGGGAAGCGAGGGAGAGGATCTAGGTCCAAGGACTGAGAACAAATCCTGCTCCCCAGCTGGTCTCACACGTGGGTAAGACGACTGGAGAAACTGTAAACACGCTCATTAATCGTTTTCCAATCAGTTCCAAAACAAATGGGAAGGGAGAAACCGCAGCGAGTGAGCCAAATACCAAATCCCTGAAGCACTCCCTCGGCTGCCTGCTGCGCTGATCTCCCTCACAGTCTGGATTTCCAGGCCCTTGCTGGCTTTATATGGGATACTCTGAACTGACCCTAACTGGGATCAATTTAGTTCGACCTGGAAGGACAGTGTGCGTCACAGATTCCACTCAGGACAGAAGGTCTCCACGGACCCCCAGAGAAGCACCAAGACAGGTCCATCATCCGCAGTTCTCACAGGCTTCTA
>NW_007797680.1:0-1335 GCF_000696425.1 Galeopterus variegatus | reverse complement strand
CTCCTGAAGAAATGAATGACTTTCATTTAACAGAATGGGAGCCTTAGTGCAACAGAATTTACAGGGACTGAAAAATACTTTGAAAAATATTTTTCAATATATTTCTTAAGAATGTTATCCCATCCTCTTTTTCGGGGTGAGTTGTGCTACCCACACTCCTCAAGGGACATTCATATTTCTGTTGTTTATAACAGAATACCCGGAACTGGATAATTTAGAAAGAAAACAAAATTTATTGCTTACAGTTTCTGAGGCTGGGAAGTCCAAAGTCTATCTGGTGGTGGTGACAGTGACCCGGGGGTCTCACATTGCAAGATGGTGGAAGCAGAGAGATCACAGAGAGAGAGCAGACTCCTCATGCTCTTCTTAAAGCCTCAGAACCACACCCCTGACCACCATTTTTAATCCATTCACTACGGCATGGTCTTACAATCCAATCACCTCTTCAAGGTTTCACCTTTCAATTACCATAGTAGGATTTCCCACCCTCTTAACTGTCACAGTGGGGGCTAAGTTCCTAATACATAAAACTTGGGGGACATGATTCAAGCTTCAGTGAGTTTGGGGGGGACATAAGTCAAACCACTACACATATATTGAAATATTCAGATCTCTGTTTCCAGCCCTCATCTCTCTTTTGCGGTTCAGTCCCATAATATAAGCTGTTAATTAGTTATTTTTAATGGGATTTATCAATTCTACAAACTTACTGTTCACCTTTTCTATGCCAGGTTGATTGTGGAGATGAAAAGATGAATAAGATATTGTCCTTGTCTTCAAGGCTTTCTTGGAGAGACAGACAAGTGAACAGGGTACCATAGGATCCCATGCAAAGGCCAGGGGATCCTAGAGCACATGATGATTAAGCCAAGCCTCAATGGATTAGTTGGACGTAAGCAGTGAGGCCTTGGCGAGGGAGTCAGAGGGGGTAAGAGGTGAGTATTGGAGACTATGTCTTGGAAACAAGAGAAATAAAGGAAAGAGCATTCCAGGCACGGTGAGCAAACTCAAGACACTTGAGAGTTACTGCTGCTGTGACAGATCCCCACTTGTACTGTGCTTTCATACAACACAAGTTTCTTGTCTCCCAGTGCTGTTGGTCAGAAGTTGGGTACAGTGTGTCTTAGCTGTGTCTTCTGCTTAGAGTCTCATAAAGCTGACATTAAGGGGTTGGCAGGATTGAGTTTCTTTCTAGGGCTCAGAGGAAGATTCTGCATCCAAGCTTATTTAGGTTGTTGGCAGAATCCAGTTTCCTGTGCATAGGACTGAGGTCTCTGTCTCCTTGCTGACTGCCATCTGGAGGCCAGTCTTAGTTCCTAAAGGCCTCTCTCTGGT
>NW_007797679.1:0-1335 GCF_000696425.1 Galeopterus variegatus | reverse complement strand
AGGGCCATAATAATCATATACATTGTATATTGACAAAATAAAAATTAAAAAAAAAAAAGTTGTTTGGAAGATTGAATATGATATGTAAAGCAATTGAATAGTGTCTGATACAGCCTCCTTTTTATTATTATTATTATTATCATTATTATTATTATTACTTGTAAATTATTTTACTTAGGGAGAAAAAATATATATGTTATTGCTATTAATAATAAGCTGAGTGCTGAGCTAAGCACTTTTCCAACATCATCTCACCCCAACAGTCCCATTAGGTTGTTGTAAAATTCATCTGTAAAACTGTACAGGTGATGAGAAAACTCATCATTTGACAGATTACGAAAAGGAGACTTCAAAAAATTAAAGGAAGGTGCTCAAGATCATACAGCCAGTGAGTAGCAGGACCAGATATCAAACCTGAGTTTATGTCACTCCAAAGCCCACAGGGCAGTATGTGATCAAAGCCAAGAGAAAGGTGTCATCTAAGTGCTACAGAAATTCAGAGAATTCAGAACACATCTTGCTTACAGATTGAGAAGGGTTTCCCTGGATGGGTGGACATTTGGGCTTAGCTGTGAAAGTAGGCAGAATTTCAATAGACTAGAGGTACACCTTTTGAGAGACCAAACAAGTTTACCTGCAACAGATAGGCAAAGGTCTCAAGACAGGCCATGAATCATCTGGCTTTGCAGGGAAGAAGTGAAAAATAGAGCTGGAAAGGTAAGCTAATGGAAACCCCATGAATTTGGGGCCTGAGCTTCTAGAATTGTGCTGTTTAGTACAGCAGCCAGGAGACATATGTGGCATACGAAATGTGGCTAGAGAGACTAAGTGACTGAATTTTAAATTTTATTTAAATTCGGTTAATTAAAATTTAAATCTAAAAACTGATACTCAAGTTATTGAAAAAATTTTAAATATGTTTAGAACAACTTAGATATGTGGATCTACTTTTTCAACTGTGTTTTATGAAATCTAAATAGAGATAAAGAATTTTCAATGAAAATTTACCATCTGAATTGAGATATGCTTTAAGTATAAAATATATATTGGATTCTTAGTGCTTATTTTTAAAGAATATAAAATATCTCATTAATAAATTTGAACCTTGATTATATTTTGTGTATTTTGTATATGTTGGATTAAATAAAATGCATTATTTAATTAAGTTTACTTATTTTTACTTTGTTAACATGACTACTAAAAAAATTTTAAATTACATATGTGACTTGCATAAAATTCCTATTAGACAGAACTGTTCTGGACTATTCCTGATGCACAGTAGTAACTCCATAAAATTCTTGTTAACCAACCACAGTAGGAACCAGATTGCAACCT
>NW_007797678.1:0-1335 GCF_000696425.1 Galeopterus variegatus | reverse complement strand
GGTGGGTGAACAACAAATTAGGAATTTCTAATTGCCTTCTCTCCAGGGGCCCTCTCCCATCGAAGTAGCAAAGGTATTACCGGAAAAGTGTTGTTCATCCAAGGTGATGTTAACTTCTCATGAAATTAAGAGACCTTTATTTGAAAACTAGGTTCAATAGCTAGAGGCACAGAATATAAGAAACGTACTCCAGGCTGTAATAATTGCTGGCTGCCCTGGGAAATGGCTTCAAGGCCAGAGCAGTCGTGGCTCCATGCAAGCACATCCTCTAATTATTGAAAAACCTGTGTAGAGTCTCCATGTTAATCAGTCTCTCAGAGACTTCAGCTTTATGTGGTTAGTGCAGATTTATAGCATTTTTCTTTTCCTGTTATTAAAACTGATATTTCACAAGGAAAAAAACTATCTCCAGACAACTGTTAAAATGCAAAGTTTCAGTCATAAAAGAAAACTGCAAGATTATTCTGAGAATATTCCATAGAGAATTCCAAACAAGGATAAAAAACAACACATCAAAGACAGGGGGGAGAAATTCAAAAATAAAAAGGCATGATTCTAAAATATTAACAAAAAGACTCAACAGTTGGCCCATAGAATCAAGAGGTTATAGTGTAATTAATTTAAGTGCTTGTTACAATTATGGAAATAAACATTTCATGCATAAATGCAAACTGAATTATACATAATTATGAGAGCACCAAACTAATTGGAACATTTGGATTAACATAGTAGAAGCCAAATTGCCTTTTTAAACCAAAGAAATAGTGTTTTGCATGTATCTTGCATTTACATGGCAAATATTAGTTAATAATGAAAGGGAGCATATTTAGAAACACGTATTTCCATGAAGTTAGCATTTTACTTCTCTCGTAGAGTATCTAATGTATTATAGGTTAAATAATAGTGAAATATTATGGAAGAAATACAAGGCTAGAACTGGCTGGTTATGCCAGTTGTAAATGATCTGTAGATGAAGACTGAAGAGCAGGGCTCACGTTCCGGGATTCAAGTCTTCTTCTGACTCTGCCACCTGCCGTATTCTCAATACTCCAGGCTGGAGGGTTGCTGGGGATGGATGGCAGGAATTGGCAATATGATTAAAGTGAAAGGAAAATTGTGCTTAGTTGAGATGAAGAGGATCCAGTATTGAGGTTCTCCCTCACTAAGTCTAAATTCCAAAGTTTGTCTGGACCCTCCTAGCTCCCTTTGGTATTTCTTAAACTTCATCAATTAACATACTTTCTCCTCTCCCAGATGCACCACACCATTTTACTGCATTAATGCTGTGCAAATCTTTATAATTTATTGCTACAGTAGACATGCTCCTTGAAGTGC
>NW_007797677.1:0-1335 GCF_000696425.1 Galeopterus variegatus | reverse complement strand
TTTACTAGGATACTTAAAAGACATTTCTCAATTTGCATAATATTTTGTAATTAAATGACACTTGCAAAGATAAAACACTGTGAGAGATGAAAACATTATCGACATGAAACATACCTCAGTCTCTATAAAATTCCACTTCCTTTTGTGAAAAGATGGTGATGATTATATATTTCTTCATGATCATAATTATCTTTTTCTGAGTGCCTACTAAATATTAGGCACTGTGCATGGTACCTAGTCTTTATAATTACATTCAAAATTTAAAATGGCAGTGAGGTCCAAAGTTCACAGGAGGTTAAGCTAACAGCAAAATACTCATGACATGGCTTTCTAGAACAATTGCAAAATTCACAAGTGCATAGAAGGATAAAAAAATAATTCTGGTCTCTTTAGTCTAATACTATTTCTGGACTCTTTAGTAAGCAGATTAGGACACTGCTTAGACTCAAGTCCTAAGAATGGCCCTCCTTTCCCTCTTCTAATATCTTCCAAGCCCATATAGAGTTGCCTAGCAAGAAGCAGTATTATCTTTCAACTTTGTCCTCTGAAGCAACAAGTTACAAGCCAGAGTGTCATTTATTTACCAACTGCAGTTAGCTAGCACAGTAAACGTAAGTTTTTTTATATGGTCATTGGTTTCAGAAATTTTCAACCAAACTCCCTCACAGCAGCTACTTAAAGAATAGCTTTTCTGAGCAATTAGTTGTGGGAGGAGAGAGGTTCCTCATTTCCTCTTTAACCACATTATCACTTCTTGCTGTGTGTTGGAGATGCAAAGATTGCTCAGAGCCCGAATATGAAGAGTAATGAGAAGCCCGAAGGGACTGCAGTGAGAAAAACTCCCTTAAGAAGGGAGAAACGTGGCACAGCCACCAGTTGGTATTTGCTTCAGCTTTTATTGTAAAGACAAGGAAATACAAGAGAAAAAAAAAACTTAATCATTTATCAAAGGAATGAAAAGAAATTGGGTATGGGGCATTCTCTGGAAAGCATTGTAAGAAACAAAGGAAAGGGAGTGAAGCTGGATAAGAAATGATCTTAATGTTCTTACCTAATCTAGCAGAACATCCTTGAAGATCTTTGCTGAGCGAAGGGCTTTTGCCCTTTGAACAATTCCTATTCTGTCTCAAATCTCTTATCTTCACTGAGGGCTTTTGCCCTGTGTAAGTTCCCTGGTCTTTCTCAATCTTAGCAATCCTACATTCCTCCACACCACATTAAACAGAGGACCAGTCATTATTTGTAAATTTTGGCTATTATCTTTAAAGCGTAGAGAATAGAACCAAAAGTAATTGTCTTGTTTCCTACTTGACAACCCCTGTTCAACATGTACTA
>NW_007797676.1:0-1335 GCF_000696425.1 Galeopterus variegatus | reverse complement strand
GTATTATTACACCATGCCATTTTAATTTTCTGGTTTTGGACCCATCAGCATAAAATAAGCTCCATTAGAAAAATCTGTTGTGTTGATTCAACAGTTTCTCATAAGAACAATATTTTAAAAGGTGGTTGGATTTCCACACCTCCACAAAAATTCTTCAAGTAGTCATAATTCATCTATATTATTATATCAGTAAAAATAACTGTTATCTCAGGTTGGTATCCTCAAGTCTAACAACACTGAAGGTATCCATAGGGCAGTCAGGCTATCTCCATCTACACTGAGGTAATGCAAAGTGGAGGATAACGATCTGGGCTCTAGAGCCAGATCGCCAGGATTGATATCCTAGTTCTGCTGCTTACAAGCTATGTGACCTTGGGTAGGTTATGCAAACTTCCCAGGTCATTTGTAAAGTTAGGTGAGTAATAGTACCTACCTTATAACAACTTTATGAGAATTGAACATGTCAGTAAATAAAGTGACTAGAACAGGTTCTGGCCCAGAGGTAGTACTGTATGATTATAAGCTCTTACTAAGATTATATATCAGGGTCTATTCAATGTGTTGAGAGTACCAACGTAAAAGAAAGATACAACCCCTGCTCCTCAAGTCTCTTATAGTGTAGTATGGGACACAGATGTATAAATTGATCACCATAATGCACTTTGATAAATAAATGTGTCTGGGTGCAGAAAAGGAGCATTTATCTCAACTGGGGAGTACACGAAGTAAAGAATTTGCAGAAGGCTTCCTAGAGAAGATGATGTGAGGGCTGAACAACAGTAATGAGCAAAGAGTAGCTAGGCTGATCGGAGTAGAAATCAAGTCATCTGTGGAAATGTTAATGAGAAAAGAAGAGCAAAGGGGCTTGAATACAGTGGCAATGAGATGAAGGCAACCAAGAACAAGTACGCGTGAAGCTGCATCCTTTCGGTCAACCAGCACTTCACTGTTTTTGAGAAGTATCTAGTTAAAGAGCTGGGTAAGCATGACAGTATCAGAATTTAATGAGTCAGTATGGGTGTGCATTAATGTGAATATCCAAATTGCATTTCAAAGTGTAGTGCTTCCATTTTTGATGCAAATAATCAACAATCAGTACTCTTATGCTTATTAATTATACTATTTTTGTAGTTAATAAATGAAATAAGCACATGCATAAAACAATATGAAAAAAAAGAGGGAACATAGTAAAGGCAGTGGCAGTCAGGGAAGGGAAAAAAGATGAAAGGAACAATAGAGAAAAAAATATTTTTTGTGATATTTGGCAAAAATTAATAGAAAGAAGGAAAATATAAAGAGGATTAATGAAGAAATGTATGTACATGATAAAATATG
>NW_007797675.1:0-1335 GCF_000696425.1 Galeopterus variegatus | reverse complement strand
TAACATTCAAATCTCCTAGTAGTCTGTTTACTTGGAAAAGTTGAACCACTGGAAAAGAAAACAAGAAGTCTTGGCAATCCATATCAAAAAGAGACTAAGCCCAAGAAATTCCAAGCAGAGTCCTAAGACAGTCTTACCTAAATATGATTGAGGATTCTGAAAATTATATGGTGGCAGTCTTTTTGTGGTCAAGATTCCAAATGCAAGTAACATAATCAACACATTTTCTGAGTACAAGGGAGCTGGGAATTAATGAATCAGGATAAAGTTAAAACTCAACACAGTCGTCTGAGTTGAGGTGAAAATTACTTAGTCTGTTTTTAAAGTTATTTTCCAAATTGTGGAAACTTATTCACATCTGTTTTTAACAGTAAAATTTTTTTGGCTCTGTCATCTTCAATTCTATATTATACTTTATATTATATGATCTTCAATTTTGATTTTCTAAATTAGCACAGGAAAAACACGTCTGGAAAATAACCCAGACATTTGAATATGGTAGCTGAAAATGCCAGAATTGATTTAGCTAATACCCTCCTTATCAATGATATAATTTTCATAGGTCTAGGAAATATCAAAAGGTTTAAATAAATTCCTAAATTACTAATTCACACTTTATTTTTTAAAAGAGATGAAAGGGAAAGTGAAAAAAGTAGCTTGGCCTTTTGGTAAGAAATTTCAGGACAAAATTTTATAATTTTCTTTTTTTAAAATCTGGAGATTTGGGTTAACTTGTAGATTATTTTTCTTTTATATACCCTAAGTCTTTCCCTTTTTAATTTTGGAACGTAATTCATTTTTCTTTCAACAACAGACAGAAAACAGCGGGACCACATTCTCTGCGTAATCTTCAGACAGAGGAAGGCTTTCATTCTTTCTCAACTAACCTCATTAGGGAAAATGACCTTGAGTCCTTTACAATATTTAACTACATTATTTATCCCACCTTTCCTGACATTTTCATGAAGACAGAGTAAATGGGTTATATTATGAACTTGTGTTCATCTGTTTCTGTTGCTTATAAAGAAAACCTGAAACTGGATAATTTATAAAGAAATATATTTTATTTCTTATAGTTTCAGAGGCTGGGAAGTCCAAAGTCCAAAGAACACATCTGGTGAAAGCCTTGGTGGGGGTGGATCTACATCAATGCAGTTGAAATAGCTTGAGTGAGAGAGAGCTAAGCTTTTCAGTTGCTCTCATTTTAAAGCCATCAGAACCACAACTGGGTCCGGCCCGGTGGCGCACTGGATAGTGCGCCGCTTGGGAAGTGCGGTTGCGCTCCTGCCAAGGGTTCGGATCCCATGTACAGACCGGTTCCCGCTCACTGGCTGA
>NW_007797674.1:0-1335 GCF_000696425.1 Galeopterus variegatus | reverse complement strand
TGAGATTAAACTTAAGGTATATTTTATATATTGTAAGGACAAATACAAATTAAAAATAAGAAGCTTAATTCTCCCTATTAAAAATGGGGAAGAGTTTTCCCATCCCTCCTTTTTCTTAGAGCATTTACTTTAGAAAATCTTAAATACCTTCTCATCTCTTTGAAACACATGTAAGTCCTTTTGAAGACTGTCTGGGACTTTTGTCAGCCCTATGACCCAGGAATATCATTTTCAAGAACCTGGAAGTCATTTCTTTGAAATGTGAGCATCCCGTGAGAGAGTGCACCTGTCTCCCAGTTTCAGTGGGAGAGTAGGAGCCTAACTATAGTGGACACCTTCTTCCAAGTTGCAAAGCTACCTCCTGTCATATAGATATGAGGAATTTGCTTTTCCTCTAGATAAAGCTAATTAGCTAACACAGATGGTCACCCTAATTACCAGGTAAAGTGAGGATGAGTTATGTGTGACAAATGGTGGTGTCCTCTTGCTTGAGGACTAGTTACTGCTTATCTTGAAAATGAGTATATAATAGGTTGTACCTACTTGGCTCTGTGAAGGGTGAGATTTCTTTCTGTCTTTGCAATCAATCTTGTAGCAAATTGACTGTGATACACATTACATTTTGGTTTAGTGTTTATTCAAAAATAGTAGGCTTTTTTGTCTACTACCTTCATGGAGAGAATTTCTAGGTTCGGAGAAGATCTTGTTTTTAATTATGTTTCCCCAAAAGTATATCTGTTTAACTCACACATGTTTTACAATTAACTGTTTATTTAAACATAAATTAGAAATCTCCTTAGAATATTTTTGCTGTATGCCAAGAGCAGCCTTTCTTCTCAAACTTTTGAGCTAAAAGATATCAAGAGAAAGGAGGTGTAGTAGGCCAGGGGAGGGAAGGAGAGTAGGAGTCAGATATTTATTTAATGCATCTCGTTGAGTGCCAAATATGCATAGTGTGTTGTGTGAAAATGTGGGAATAATGATAAAAATTATGATGTCCACCTCAATCCAGCACTCCATGGTGTACAATTTAATGTCATTAATTTACATGTACAATGTTGTGCAACCATCACATTACCCATTTTCAAAATATTTTCATCATTCAAACAGAAATTCTGTATCCATTAAGCAATAATTCTCCATTTTCTTACCACCTAGTCTCTATTAACCTCTAATTTATATTCTGTTGCTGTGAATTTGTCTATTCTAGATTATTTCAAATAAGTGAAAACAAACAATATTTGTGTTTTTGTGTCTGGCTTATTTTGCTTAGTATAATGATTTCAAAGTTCATCCAAGTTGCACCATATGTCAGAATTTTACTTATTTTTATGG
>NW_007797673.1:0-1335 GCF_000696425.1 Galeopterus variegatus | reverse complement strand
CCTTATGGTCCATCCATCAGAACTGAGGACAGTGGCTACCCCTATCTATTTTTGTTTTTTTTAAATTATTTTTATTTTTATTTATATATTTTTTAGATAACTTATTACACATACATGTGGGGTACAACGTTGATTTTCAGTAATTGTGTACCGTGTTTGATGGTTAGATCAGGACAGTTAGCTTATTCATCTTTACAATATGCAATCATTCCTATCTATTTTTGAAGCTACAGTGCTTTCCAGGGGAACTTGGTTTAAATGAGCAATCTTGAGTGTTGAATGAGACCTGGGAATCTGTACCAAGGGGCTCTTGGGAGTAAGGGGGTGGCAAAGAAGGGGCACTTGCTATCCTGTCCACTCTGTATTCAGAACATTCTGAACTTCCTTAGCCTCTGTGTGTGTGTGTGTGTGTGTGTGTGTGTGTGTGTGTGTGTGTGTGTGTGTTGGGAGAGAGAAAAAAGGAAACAGGGAGGGGAACGCATTAGAGAGTAATGCTGTTTGCATGCTTACAAAATTATCATGTGTCCCATATTCTGTGCTGCTCTTCCTTGCTGGTTCTGTGTGTGCATTTCTTGCTTCCTTACCTAGGCCACAAGCTCCTCCAGGGCCAAGGGGACTCCCCACATACCTGCCTTGTGCTGGCCACATCATAGAAAAGCTAATATAATAATCACTGTCGTTTAAAAAGGACTTACTATGTTCCAGGCACTATGCCAAGTTCTTTCTATGAAATGATTAATTCTCCCCAGAAACCATATGAGTTAAGGTACTATTATTATCTGAGTATTATAGATGGGGAAGCTAAGCATAGAGAGGCAGAGTAACTTGCTTAGAGTCCATATCCAGAAATCCTGGACAGATCCTGGAGTCACACCCAGGCAGTCTGCTCAGGATGTCCACTATTGACTCCTGTGCTGTATATCTTTCAGAATACCAACAGCTAGTGTTTATCAAGTACTCATCACATTCTGTGCTTTGTTTATATTTATTAGCTAATTTAATCTTTACAGTGGCCCCATGAAGGAATATTATTGTATATACTGAGGCATATCTTCCTATGGTAGATTAAGTGGACAAACAATCTGTTAAAGGTGGTGGTCTAACTTTCCCATCCCGGTTAAGTCTGTGACCCAGGGACTGGTCTGTTGCTCTGTGCCAATGGGTGATGGGGCCATTTGAAAAGACCCTTCTGGTCGACCATGTTGATGGTGTGTAGATACAGAAATGAGGCCTAGTGAGTGTGTGGAAGAGCTGGAGAATGTGCAGGAGAGGAACTTTGGGAGGCCCTTCCTTCCTGGAGAGTGTTATTCTTGGCTGGGCTCCTGCCCAGGCACT
>NW_007797672.1:0-1335 GCF_000696425.1 Galeopterus variegatus | reverse complement strand
TCTGTAATATCAAGCCTGGTTTCTTTAGCTCATGTTGAGAGAGATTCCTGGCTGGCTTTGCCTCATTGTTCTCTAGATATAGTAAAATGCTGAAGTGACAAAAGTGATCCCCATGCTGGGAACTGTATCCGCAGGAGATACTTATTAGGTACTACAATCCCATTAGAAAGAATTTTCTTGCTGTTCATTTGTTACATGGATGGGAATAACACATTTGCTCTGAAATTTGGATCTTACATTAAACCATTCCATATGCAATGCTACAAGCTTATTTGTTAACAGTCAAATGGGGAAGTCACATATGCTGCACATTTAAAATGTTTATTTTGAGAATAATCTGATATCCTACAACCCCAATGCTTTCTCTCTTTTCCTGTTCTAAATTCTAAAATACCTAGAGGGCATAACCAAATATTCTAAAAATCTTCTGCAGAATCATATTGAATAACTAGGTGTATAAGAAGTCACTAAGAATGTCTTATATATAAACTTAGTGTTAGAAGAAAAGTAATGGAGGGGAAATACCTTTACACTGAAAACTATAAAACGTTGATGAAATAAATCAAAGAGAACACAAATAAATGGAAAGGTATTTCATGCTCATGGATTAGAAAAATGAATGCTGTTAAAATGTCCAGACTACCTAAAGCAATCTATAGACTCAGTATAATCCCTATCAAAATTCCAGTGGCATTCTCTACAGAAACAGAAAAAAACAATTCTAAAATTTGCATGAAACCACAAAAGATCCTGAATAACCAAAACAATTCCGAGGAAAGAGAGAGAGAAAAAAAAAAAGCAAAGTTGGAGGCATCACACTTCCTAAATTAAAATTATATTACAAAGCTAGTAATAAAAACAGCATGGTACTAGCATAAAAGCAGACACAAAGTATAGACCAATGGAACAGAATAGAGAGCCTATGAATAATCCAAACATATATGGTCAACTAATTTTTGACAAGGGCACCAAAAGGACACAATGGGAAAAGAAATTGGTTCTTTATTTTACACCATACACAGCACTCAACTCAAAACGAATAAAAGACCTAGACATAAAACTCCTTGAAAAAAATATAACCTTGACACTGGATTTGGCAATGATTTCTTAAATACCAGACCAAAAGCTCAGGTTACAAAATCAAACATAAATAAATGGAACTGCTTCAAACTAAAAACCTCTGCACAGCGAAAGAAACAATCGACAAAATGAAAAGGCAAGTACATATTGGGAAAAATATTTTCAAAACAGATATCAGATAAGGGGCTAATATACAAGATTTATAAAAATTTATTCACATAACCTGATAGCAAGAAAACATATAACCTGATTTAA
>NW_007797671.1:0-1335 GCF_000696425.1 Galeopterus variegatus | reverse complement strand
CTGTCTTGCTTAACAGCAAGAATTATGAAAATATTCTACCCTTAATTTAATTGAGCATCAGAAACTTTTTGAGGAAGGACCTAGCTCTCATCAAAGAGAAGCTTTTGGCTCATTTAGTTAATGAATTCGTTTCCAAGAATGCCTTTCAAAAACTTGTTATCTGGAAAAGCAATCTAGAATATGGCAACCACAAATAGCCTGATATTATTCTTCATGAGTGTCAGAGGATATGGGGAAGAGTACTACAGGTGTGCTAAAATATGTTTCCACAATACAAACATCTATTATGGTAAAGATAAAATATACCTTTATAAATCCACTGTTTTTATATAAATACTGCCAACAACAGATGACCTACCAAAAGAATTTTTAAAAGTTAAGTTCATATTATATTTATAAACCTAATGATCAGCTTTGAGCTATTATAGTCTCCTATTCTTAAACTTAGGGAGGTTTGTATTTGCTTCTGATATGTTGAATTCACTGGGCAATAAGATATATAATCAGGAAGTATTCTGATGTCCTAAACTCTGTTATAAAAACAAAAACCATAGTCAGAGGACCTTACAAACAACTAGCCACATCTGTTATTATCTTAAAAGCTAAACCAAAGTCTGACATTCCTTGAACTGCACTAGTAGCCATAAGAGACTTTAGGTGGCCTGGAAAAATCTGATCCTAAAGTTCTTGGTAGCATAGAGTTAATTTCAGGTACCCCTTTTAAGGACATGCCAAAAAAGAATAAATATTTGCCCCTTAAATTAAAACCACACTACATGTCTTCACGGGAAGACACAATTTAGTTTGTGAACTTTGTTCTTTCAAAGGCCAGTGAAATAGTGGTCTAAAGATTATTGTCCAAGAAGCTAAGATATCTTTACAACCTGATCTAATGATTAATATTTTTCTCTAGAAGGGCTTTAATTACATATAAGGAAAGGAAAATAATACCTAAGCTTTAATCAGATTAGTTTCAGAACTAAATTAATAATTTAATTTGTACTGAAGGGATGTCAGGTGGTCACATGCAATCCATGTGGGATACTAATATGACATTTAGTGAGTTTTCTGACATGGACCATCCCTTTGGTGCTGAAGGTAATGCGCCTGTTGAAAGAAGCACCTATAGATTTGACTTACTGCTCTCTGCATCTTCCAGTTTTCTGTATTATCTTCCCAATTAATGCAGAATCTTGTGACCCTGGGATTAGAGGCCAGAATGTTTCTTTGAAGCTTAGGAAAGTGTGATTTAACTGGTGAATGTCCCCTTGATTTTATCTCATTATATTAATTATTTACATAATGGCCAACTCTAATAAATTCTTGACCTTGATA
>NW_007797670.1:0-1335 GCF_000696425.1 Galeopterus variegatus | reverse complement strand
TTTTTTTCTAACTCTACTTTTGAGTAGTTATGCTAATGGAAATAAATATTAGTGAATAGTTATTTAAAGTATGTTTTTTTGAATTAGCTAGATATAAGTGGAGAGCCATATAATGATTTTGGTAAAATAAGGTCTATAATATTTTTAAAATGGGAAGATACAAAATTACTGAAATTATCAAATATACTAACAGAAACTTTTTATATTGTTTACTTTAAAAATCATACACAGACATCATTTTTTCTGGAAAATTTTCATGAGCAATATATATGTGTGAAGGAACACAAGAGTGCAGACATTGTAAATATTATTTTAGCCTTGAGACAGCATATAGCTTACCAACAGAGTAAATTTTGTTTTCTCTAGTTTATATAGCTTGTTATTTAAAAAACCGCTTCAATTTTGCTTTTCCAGAAATAAATATTAGTAAGCTTAAAGTAATTTTAATTATGATAATATGTTAAGATACGCATTCATGTTTCTAATTCACGTTATGATTATATATCTAGGGAATTATAGCTTATATTTTGTGGAAACAGAAAAAACAGTTTTGAAAGAATAATATTTTGGAAAAAATTGGCAGTCTTCAGGTTTTCCTGACTCAACTTTAAATTTTAAATGTATAAGAAATGCAAATGACTTTCAGAAGTTATACAAAGTATCTTGTTAGAATTCTGTAGCAATTAATCCATTTTAATCTGAAATTTCTTTATATTTTTTCAAATTTGTTAAAGAGTATTTCAGGAACAGAATATGTAACAGTGTCTACTTTTTCCTTACATAAGAAATGATTCACCTAAGTAATTTATTTTTTGTTTGTTTTAAAGTACAGCCATCATTGCACATGAGATGGCTAATAACTTTCTAACAATACTTGGCAGTTGTCTTTTTTCCTGACAGAAAAACTAAAACCCTACTTTTAGGCAGAAAGTTTTATTAATATTCAGTGGAATTATGTATGAAGATGCAGTGAGCCTTCTGTGAGAAAGCTCAGATTGCGCTTATGGCCAAAAACCTTGTGTTGGCTTGTCACAGATTATTCTACTATGTTCTGTCCTGTCCCTGGATCTAAGTAAACACGTGAAACAAAACAAATATGCAATCAAACAAAACTTCTGGAGTCTATCAGTGAATAAACCAAAGACAACCTCAATCTCAGTTATCAAAATATTAATTAGTTATCAAAATCACTAAGATCTAAGTTTTAATTCTTCTCTCAAAATTAGCAACATTTCATTTTGATTCATCACTCTGTTCCATGGTTAATGTTTTGCAGATTTTTATTGATTTTAGCCAAATTTAAATCTATGATCAATAGATATCAGTGTCTCTTAA
>NW_007797669.1:0-1335 GCF_000696425.1 Galeopterus variegatus | reverse complement strand
TAACCTAAATTGGAGTCAGAGTAATGTTATTAGTAGGACATTACTTAGGCTTGTGTGAAACACCTCACAAGGGAGTCAGGGGCAGCCCATGCCTAACATGGGCTGAAACTTTGAGAAGGGAGGCATTGAAGACATATCTATTATTTCTCAACAGACTCTATTTGCTTGGATTCGTCTTTTTTTAAAAAACTAAGTAGCTAGTCAAGTTACTTAAAGCAGTGAGGCACCATTATTCCACAGCCATATTTTCAAAATATAATCATTATAAGAAGTACAAAAAGCCCAAATTGTCAGCAAACTTCAAGGGTAATTGTATTAAAGAAAAATTAATCTTTATTTAACTTTCCTAAACTATGCGCTCACAACACTGAAAACTGTTATGACCTCCCTGTTTCAGAAGAAGTAGATTATTTATTTGTAACAATGGGCAGATATGCTCATTAACATGCTGTCATAAACAGCTGCATTAAATGTATTATGTGTTCTGTGACATAAATAAGGTGCCGAACATGAGGTTGTGTTTAAAATATAGGCCCCAAGAAGAACAAAAAAGCAATAAATGCTTTTTAATACAGTTGCCTTGGCTTGAAATTTAAATTTATCTCTACCTTATTAATGCTACTTCTAAGGAAACCGTGGATATTACTCTAGTGAAATATCCTGACATTTAAGGACATTACAACTTCTTTCTGCTTCCTCATGCTTGATGAATCTCAAGCCAGGTGTTTGCTAGACTGTGTGTTTTCTTCTGGTAAAGGAGGAGATTGCGTAGGCATGGGGAAGGCATTTACAGCAAAATCAGTCTGCGTCCCAGCAAGATTAGAGCAGGTTCATTTGATAGATACCCTTAACACATTTCAGTTCTGAGAGTTTCCAAACTGGATGTTGAATCATCTAATTCGACTTCTTCATTTGCAGATGAGGGAAATGAGGTTCTGAGGACATTAAGGACCTGTTTAAGTCATAGATCTTTAATTAATAAAGCCAGGATCTAGGGCTAAATATCTAGACTCCCAATTTGATGTACTTTCTACTAGAAGAACAGGCTGTACTATAATCAGGTTGGCTACACAAAAAGGATCTGTAGGGAGAAGGAGCTTATTTGGCTAGAGGGGGCCACGCTGGTATCATCTGGCATCCTTATCAATCTCATTTATAGTAACATAAATGCCCACTGTTATTTGACAATTTATATTAATTTGAGCAAAGTTCCAGATGCTTTTTGTGGGTGAGTGGCCTAGTTAGATGGAATGAGGGTGTGACAATGAGTGACACAGTTTACTGGGCAAAGTAGTAGACTTCAAACAGAAGATTTAGAAAAATCGGGTATGCAGA
>NW_007797668.1:0-1335 GCF_000696425.1 Galeopterus variegatus | reverse complement strand
TTTCAGACTCCTGTGAGAACCTGAGCAGTGGACGGGACAGGCTCTCACCCACCTCTTGTCTCGGTGCCATGCGTCCCAGGCATCAGGGATTTTGTTGTCACCGGGAGGCCCCATCCTGAGAACAGGCTGAATCCAGGTGGAAGGTGGGGCAAGCAGAAGGGTCACAGCTGCTCAGCCGAAAGTGGGCAGAGACCTGGCACCCAGCCACCAAGCCGAAGGTCCTGACCTGGGGAGAGGGAGAGCTGTGGCCCCCTGCAGCTTGCTGGGCCTGGGACAACCCCCTGGCTGGCCAGCTGGGGTAAGCCTGGTGTGGGTCTCCCAGAGCCGATTCTGGGGGGGACGCTGAGGAGCGGGAGCTGCTGCCTGGAGACTCACCCATGGCGGGCAGGCAGCGAGCCCCGGTGCAGACAGCAAGTTGTGCTTCAGGGCGGGCCTGACACAGGCCTTGTCCACCTGTGGGAGCTTGAGAGCCAAGGAAACCCCCAACAGCTGAGCCCTGCCCCAGCAGCCACAGGGGAGTGAGCACGTCCCTCCTGAAGAGTCGGAGCAGCGCTTCCCGGCCTCCGGGGCGCAGCGCTGAGATGAAGCCCCCGGGAGCCTCCGGGATAGGCAGGGGCTGCGGCCGGCGCGGCGGGGTCTGCCCGGCTCTGGCTTCCCCGTGTGACCTGGCGTCGCTGTGCCCTGGCGTCGCTGGCACACAAGCTCAGCAGCCAGGGCCGGGGGAGTTTTCGGGGCACTGATAAGAGGAAGGTCTCCCGTGCAGGAGCCACACTCCTACGGGGACAGAAGTCTTTCTCCCGCAGGGTGAGCTGACTCTGCCCTCTCCATGAGGTCCCCGACTGGAAGGGAGACCTTAATTCACGTCGCCGAGCAACGCGGGGTGTGGGGAGCGAAGCTGACGGCTGGCTCGGCCGCAGGGCGGACGCAGGGACGGGCAGGACCCAGCAAGGAGAGCCACCAGTCTGGCCGGGACGACGACGGTGGCAGGGGCGGGGCTTGTGGGAAGGGAGAGAGAGGTAAGGGGTGACACTGGTGAAGCTCAAGTCCCCGACAGGCAGGCGGAGCAGGCGTTGAAGGTGAGGTTAGGAGCCAGGGGAGGGGGTGGTGGGCGCCCGTGACTCGCCTGAGACATACGGGACGGGGACCAGATGTGGGACAGAAGGGTGGAGTCAAAAACGAACGACCCCATCAAGTAAGTGCTGTGCACAAAGAATGTTCGTGAAAGACCCTCACTGCAGGGCATGGGGACCGCTGCTGGCCCAGGAGACTCTGCACACACACAGGACAGCGAGCTCAGCCTCTGCGTGCAACGCGGGGACCCACCATTAACCAGCG
>NW_007797667.1:0-1335 GCF_000696425.1 Galeopterus variegatus | reverse complement strand
ATAGAAGCATCAACACAGATTACACTACATTTTTTGAATACTGTGCAATGCAGTAATCATTGCAATAATAATGACAATGCTATAATCCAAATCTACCCTTCTTTTGCTTTTTAAATCTGTAATTATCTACACATGGAGAAGCAGGAGAAAAGATTAAACAGCTGTGTTTTGTCCCAGAGAGACCTGGATTCTAGCTGGTTTTCCAATTTACAAGCTGTTTTTTAATCTCATTAATCTCCAGTTTCTTCTCCTATAAAATGCACATAATACTAATATTTACTTCAAAAGGTTTTGGGAGATTAAAAGAGTTAATAGTAAATAAGTATCCTTTAAGTGTCAGCTATTGTGCGGGGAATTATGGTTGCTAATCAGTGATTTACCTGAATTCATCTTGTCTAAAACTTGTTTTACTGAATTCAACTTGTTCTGCCTAAAAATAACCAATATATAAAGCAACAAAAAAATAAAAGTTTTCCCTACCAATTTTCATAAGCATATCATTTTTATGATAAATTTTAATCTCACGGAGACTCAGAATAATAGTAAGTTGACAGTCACTGCATCAGCTCAGGTGACTGGATTGTGATCTTACCTGCTTATCTTTTGTGTGTTTTGATAGACCCCCTCTATCACAAAAAGGAACTGGCCTTCTTTGATTGATTTTTCAGCTTTTTGCTATTGGGCCACAAACACTAATACCTTCAAAGGCCAGACAGGCAATAAGGCTTTGGTGACTTCCAAGCTGCAAAGTCTTATCTTACTAGGATAAGAATGGACTGTTGATAATGATTACATGGAAAGGGTTTGGTGATTAGGAAGAGAAAATGGAAATATGGATGCAGAGCAGTGATTCAGTGGAATTCAGCTTTAGAAAAGAGAGAAGCTGGAGACTAATTCCCTAAAGCTGTAGTGTTTGAGGAGCAAGCTGGCAGCCTGTGCGAGGGTGACAGCTGACAGCAGGAGGGAGGGTCTGGCACAATCCAGCTTGCTCCGGCCTGGCGAGTGACCCTAGACATTGGAGGATGGAGTAGGTGTTGCTCCCTATGTCATGCATGGAGGCTTCTTTTTAGTTTAACTGAAGGTAGAAATAAAGGTTGCCCAAAGTGGAGCTCATCAAAAGCAAGCAGATTCCTCTGCACCCCAGAGCCTGAAGGTGGCCTCCCCACAAACCAGGTTCTCCTGTGTGGTATGTGGAGTGAGTGCATCAGACAGATGTAAACACCTTCTTTAAAAATAAGGCAGGAAGGGAGAGAGGGAGGGGAGGAGAGGAGGAAGAGGAGGAGGAGAGAGAGAGAGAGAGAGAGAGAGAGAGAGAGAGAGAGAGAGAGAGAGAGA
>NW_007797666.1:0-1335 GCF_000696425.1 Galeopterus variegatus | reverse complement strand
GGAGCGCTGCCGCGCTCCCAAGCGGCGCACTGTAGCAGTGCGCCACCGGGCCGGCCCTCTAGCACCCTATTTAAGCCACTATCACCTCTTGCATAAAATGTTACAACAGTCTCCCAATGGTTCTCCCTGCTTCCATTCTTATCCCTCTACAAACTGCATTCCAGAGTGATCTTCTTAAGTCGTAAATAATGTCACTCATTTGCTACTAACCAATATTGATTTACACTTATCATAATCCAAACTCTTTATCATTGCAAAGGAAACTATGAAAATAAAACAAGACCCCAGCTTACCTTTTAGGCCATAATTTTACATATCTGTTACCCCCTCATTCACTATGTTCCAGTAATATCAAATTTCTATTTGCCTAACATATCATAAACATTCATGCCTTAGTGTATACTGTATCTATCCCCCTCCCTGGAATGCTCTTCCCATAGGTCCTTGTCTGCCAGGCTCGTTATTGTCATTCAGCTATTCTTTTTCTAGCTTCTAGAAGTAGAATCTTAGAATATTAACTTTTGGCCTTTTTGCTTTTCTAATACATACATTTTAACTACATCCCTTTCCCTCTATAGACTGCCTTAGTTGCATTCTACAAGTGTCTTATGTCAAATGTGAATTATCATTTAGTTCAAAATATTCTCTAATTTCCATTGTAATTTTTTCACTAATCCATGGGTTATTTAGAAGTGTACTGTTTATTTTCCAAGCAGCTGGGAATTTCTACCTTAATTCTGCTGTTGTCAGAGAACATATTCTAAACTATTACAGTTTTTTGAGGTTTATTGAGACTTGCTTTATGGTCCAAAATGTGGTTTATTTTAGTAAAATACCATTTGCACTTGAAAAGAATGCTGAGTGTAAGGTTTAATACATGTCGATTAGATCAAGTTTGTTAATTGTATTGCTCAAATCTTCTATATCCTTCCTGGTTTTCACTTTTCTGTTCTATCAATTAGTGAGAAAAATGTGTTAAAATCTACCGCATGATTGTAAATTTGTATATTTCACTAGTCAGTTCCAACAATTTTCACCTCATGTACGTACAAGATACTACTGGGTGCATACACATTTAGTACTGTATGTCTTTCTGGTGTTTATGTTTATCGTTATTACATGTCCTTTTTTATTTCTAATAATGCTTCTTGACTTAAAAAATCTACTTTGATAAGAGTATAAACAGTTCAGTTTTCATTTAACATTTATGTACTGTATTTTTTTCCACCTTGTGTCTTTTTTATTTTTTATTTTTTCAGAACTTTAATGATGTCGTTTTACTCTCTTCTGGCTTCTATTATTTCTATAGAGAATTCAGCAGTCAGTATTTCTGTT
>NW_007797665.1:0-1335 GCF_000696425.1 Galeopterus variegatus | reverse complement strand
TGATATTTTTATAGCACATCAGACAACAGAGAGAAACCAAGCTAGGACTGTATTTTATTGGGGATAATTTATGTGCAAATTATTGTATGACTTAATAAAAATCAGTGTAATTTTTTATACAGAAGTACCCATAAGAGAGCTTTGAATCACATTATAAATTGTTCAAATAACTGCCTTCATATGTTTTATTCTGCCTTTGTAATTAAAGTCATGTTGTAAAGATCTTTGGGTAGTCAGTGAAGAAGTAAGAAGGTTAAGAATACTGGTGTATTTCTATTAATATTATTTGCATTCATTCCAAATTAATTTTTTTAATGATTATGTCACAGGGTGTCAGACTCAACTATATAAAAACACCTTTTTCAGAGGTGGGGATGTAACTGCCATGTACACCCCAAATGCCCGGCACTGTCAGATGATGTGCACATTCCACCCTAGGTGTTTGCTCTTCAGTTTTCTTCTGGAAAGTTCAACCAATGACCCAGGGAAAAGGTAAAAGTTGATATTTCATTATTGGAAAAGCCAATCACTTTTCAAAATGTAAGCGGTTGTGTGCAAATAGGTGTAGCACATTGCTGGGTTGTTTCCCAAATAGGGTTCAAGGACCATCTTCATCAGAATCACCTAGCGTGGTTCTTACAAATGAAGACTCTGAGGCCACAGCCTAGACCTATTGAATCAAAGTCTCCTGGGCCTGGAAATCTGCATTTTAAACAATTACTGTATTCACTTAAAGTAGTAGAAGCTAGTATTTTCTATCCAAGGCCTTAAGAAAAATGCTTAAAAATCACTGGGTTAAGATATTGTCTTAAGGAAGGGTCTAATGACAAGAGAACTGAATAAGGAAAATTCAAAACTGAGAATATAATTAAAACCCAGAACTGTTGCACTCTCTTTGTCACCTCTTCCCCTGAGTGATGGAGACGCAAAAGATTACTCAAAGCCCATTTCTTCTGACCAGTGAGAAACCTGGAGGGGTTAATTTCCTGGAACCCTCAAGAGAGAGGCATTTCTCCTTGGGAAATTATCACTGGACTGGGGTTCTTTCTCAGTATTTATTCTCCGGGCCAGAAAGTTACAGAAAAGGAACATAGGTGGAGTTATAGCTAAGTACAGTTTAACAATAGAGGCTGGTAACATCGGTGAGATAACAAAGTGACATTCCATAATGCAATTTGCAAAAGGTTAACTCAATCCATCAACAAAAGTTTATTCTTAACAAATACTGTCTTGTCCTACAGCAATTTCCTCAGTATGTTTACATAATAATAAATTAACTTTAGGTTAACCTGCTCCAAGGGCATCTGTCCTTGAGCCAGCAATTTTGCTGTGTTA
>NW_007797664.1:0-1335 GCF_000696425.1 Galeopterus variegatus | reverse complement strand
AAGTTTCAGGGACTGTAAGTGTAGTGCAGGGCGAGAACTTGGCTCCACCCTCCTCTCATCATGTGCATCCTCCTCTTTTCTCCTCCCCCGAGACCTCACATCCACTACTTCTGGGTGAGCTTCGAGGACCAGAATCACTGATACAGTTTATCTGTTTTGCTTTTCCTCGCTACCTATGTTTCAAATACCAGGGATACTAATACCTCTTACATCAATGATAAAAATGTGACTTAGGGGAGAAGAAGCAGTTTCTAGAGATTGTGACTTACAGAGAAGAAGCGGTTTCTAGAGACCACAGAGGGCTGTGGAGATGATATCAGAGCACTGCTGAGAATATTCCATCTCCTGTTTGAGTGTGTACTGTATTTGTCTCAGCATCCTCACAGGTAGACCATGTGATTGAACCAAAGAAGGGACAAAGTATTATTCCAAGAGTTCCTAGCCCCAAACATTTTAACATTTATAGATCTTTCTGAAATAAGAGAATTGTATAGAAATACATTTAAAAATCAATCATGAATAGAATTTAACTGTCAAATTACTAAATTTATGCCGAAGCCAAAATTTTTCCTGCTATTAAAATATCATTCTGTGGATGCACTTACCCTCACCCATTTGACTGAAAGGATCATTCCTAGGTCTTAGTTGTAACACCAATTCCACTTTATACCTTATATATAGATGATCAGAACAGTGTATTGTCCTTTGCAAGGGCTCTGAATGCTGCTTTGCTTGGTGGGTTATTAGAAACTGACTGATACCTTATGGTCTTTGTGACCATTCATCCTCTGGTAGTAAAACCACAGTCAATCCTTATTTCCCTTGGCCAATCTTTCTTAAGTTATACTGTGTTTTTTACTTTCTAGAATTCTGCTAAAAGTTTCCTTCTCTATGGAACATTATTGAGTAACAACACTGCTCTTTTTTTTGTGTATGTGTGGTAAAACATATCTAACATAAGGAGTTCTATTTTAAGCATTTTAAACATATGATTGTGTGGAATTAATTACATTCACAGTGCTGTGTGACTGCTACCTCTGTGTATTTCCAAACATTTTGTCATCCTAAACATAGACCATTAAGCAAAAACTTTTCATTTTTTCTTATCCCTCCATTTCTGGTAACCTCTAATTTACTTCTGTCTCTGAAATATTTTTTTCCTTTTTATTTTTTCTTAATTGACTCGTGATAGTTGTATATATTTATGGCATACAATATGATGTTTGGGTACATTTATACAATGTACAATGATCATATGAGGGTACTTAGCACACACATCACCTCAAACATTTATCAACTTGTGTTGGCAAAATTTAACATCCCCTCAACACCATT
>NW_007797663.1:0-1335 GCF_000696425.1 Galeopterus variegatus | reverse complement strand
GGCCTATCCCAGGTGTGGCTTGGGCAGGCTTCCTGCATGCACAACAGGGGCACAGTCAGAACGACATGGTTCATGTTCTGTCTCTAGGGCTTCCCAGTCATAGTGCTGGCATGTTTCTCAATGCATCTGCACCTTTGTGTTTCTTTCATTAAGATGGTGTTGCTAATGCCCATTCATAGGCTGTGTACAGATTTAAATCCATGATGCCTGTGAGGAGCTTCAGACCAAGCCTGGCATGTAGCAGGAGCTCAGTATGTGGTGGGGACTGTAACCCCCTGAGACATGGCCCTTCTTGACAGTCTTCCAGGTCGTAGCTTTGTCAGTGGGATGGAGGGAACCCATGTTCCCAGCTCTGGCCTACCAGATTCCCCTTCCACACAGGAGGTCTCCTAGTTTCCATTTGGGAGTGAAGAGGTTCTGGGGGAGCCCCATCCTTTGGCCCCTTTGGCCGGTCCCCACTGCACCTGCCAGCCCTCAGCTATCTCCAGTCGTTGCCTCTGCAGGCTGCAGCCAGTCCTCGCTGGGCATGTCATCGTCATGCCTCATGCACCGATGTCATGGCTGTTCTTTTTCTTCTCTGGATAAGTGAGAAAGGAGAAGAGGGGACTTTCCTAAACAAACAGCACAAGGCAGGAGCATGTTTGAAGCTACAGTTTTCATTAAGTGTCCCCACATGATATTTCCTTGCCACTGCATTTCCCAGTCTCTCTCACAGCAAATGGACCTCTCTATGTCCTGCACACTGAGGTCTGTGGGGGCAGGACGCTGGGCTGTAAAGACACTGGACACAGCACCCTCTCAAGGACACTTCGCGCTGCTCCCTGTGATAGACATCGCCTGTCAGTCTCAGCACCTCTGTCTTGCTGAGCCCGTCCTCTCCTCCTGGCTCTTCCTCTCAGCTCCCCCCTTACAGTTAATGGGCCTCCATCCACCCGCTGACTCAGTCCAAGGACCAGGTGTCTCCTGGAGTCCTGTCTTCTCCTCCCAAATCCAACCATCAGCTCTGTCTCCAGAATCTACCCTGAGTTGCTCTCCTGCTCTCTCTGTTGACCACTGCAGTCTGAGCTGCTGCCAGCACCCACCTGCCCAACTCCTTCCTGCCGGCTGGGCTGGGGGTCCATCCCTCCACCAGGAGGCACCTGCTGAATGAGGTGACACAGGCCAGGGAGTCATCTGCTCAGAAACCCCTAGGTGCCTCCCTCCCACTCTGCACTTGGCTCAGCTTGGTCAGATGATTGCCATTGGGAGATTGCATTTGATCTGACTGTGTGGATTGGGGTCTTGCACATAACACCTCTGTGAACTGCTGCAGTGTTCTGCAAACCCACAGGTTCA
>NW_007797662.1:0-1335 GCF_000696425.1 Galeopterus variegatus | reverse complement strand
GAACCTGTAAGAGCTGGTAGTGCCAGAAAGTAAGAAAGTGCTCAAAAAACAAATAATGAGGGTACGTCAGAGGGTCACAAGAGCCAATCTAAAAGAGTTCCCAATGGCCAAAGCTGGAACAATTTGAAAAAAAAAACAATGGCCAAAGCTGGAACAATTTGAAAAACAAAATAAATAATTTAGTATTAGATTATGACCCAAGCATATGAAATAAATATCCATGAATCCATACTTATATAAATTCATGATTAAATAATAAATTAAATACGGGAGAAGAGACAAATCTCCTTGCAGAATAATTTCAAATAATTTATGTAGATACTCTGCCCTCAAGGAGGTAGAGTATAACTCCCTACTCCTTAAATGTGGGCTGTGTAGTAACTTACTTCCAAAGAGTACAGTAGGGGAAAAGAGTAATTTTACAGTGGAGAAACCTGACAACATTATTTCAGCCTGATAATCAAGTTTAACATCAACAGTGATGTCATGTCGATACTGTCAACATATATCCTGGATATGATGTGATAAGAATGATACTTTACCTCTGTGGTCTTCTTTTTGTTTTGGTTTACCTCTGAAATCAACTGACTGGTAGTTACTAAAACCTATTATAAACCTATCACTGTTTGAAAGAAAAAAGAGAGTTATACTCTTATTCTCAGAGTGTTTGTAATCTAGATACTGTGAGATTTATGCCTGCAAGCATGACCAACTTGCAAAATAATTCAGGCATTTTCCTAAAAAAAAAAAAAAGGGATACCTAGGAGTAAGGGGACAATAACCAGGAGCAAATATTGTACTCTAATTACTGAGCCCTTCCACAGAGCCCTGTGTTGTCAGGAGGACCAGTGTGGATAGCTTCTGAAGTTATAGCTTCTTCAAAGTTACATTTATATGTGATACAAAACATAGGAGCTGAAGTATAAGGATGCTTACAGTCTTTTTTTCAAAGTATTGACTACAAAGAAATGTAAGTCTGTTGAAGTAAGAAAGAGAATGGTAACTACAATTCCAAACAAGAAATAATAATTGTAAACCATCACTGTTTATCTGACAAGGGATTGAGGAGGAATTACTTATCAAAATGAACTCCCCAAAGCTTCTCTATGCTCTTGATTCGATGCAATTGGAAAGAATTGCCAAGGTGTTTAACTCTTTCATGCTAGAAAGAATCAGGGGAGAAGTGTGCTGGGGAGATGCAATTGGAAAGAATTGCCAAGGTGTTTAACTCTTTCATGCTAGAAAGAATCAGGGGAGGAGAAGTGTGCTGGGGGTGGGGGAGGGGTGGGGAAATACTCTGCACTTCTTCCAGGTGGTTTGGGGAAGTTAAATGGA
>NW_007797661.1:0-1335 GCF_000696425.1 Galeopterus variegatus | reverse complement strand
CCCAGTGGGCCTGTCTCCCCCACCCCCACACTCCAAACACTTCCCATGGGACAGGCCTTGTGCTAGTTCCTTATGATGACTCGCTGGCCTCTGAGTGGCTCCTTTTTTCAGTTTTTGTTGCTCCTTTCTCCTATGTGGGTCTTTGGGAACTCTCTTAGTGGTCTTGCTGGCCTGAGGGTCACCAAGGCTCTTTTCTCCCCTGCTGCCTCCAAGCAACCTCATAGAAAGGTGGCTTTTGCCACCTCTTGCTCTGTGCACTCACCGGAGCCAGCCTTGAAGTGGCTGGGATTTGAAATGATAGGCGTGGTCTTTTCTTTCTCTGATCGTGGCTTCTCCTGCCTCCATGAACTCTGTAGGTCTCTCCTCCTCTTCCCCTGAGCTCTACAGGTCCCAGGTTGACTATTGTTACTTTTTAACAGTTGTAAATTGGTTGATTGGTGGGAGAGAGTGACGCTGGGGACCATTTATTCCACCATGTTGACCAGAAGCCAGGGAAGTTTGAGTATAAAAAATTTTGCTTAAGAAGTTTGTTTGAGTATGAAAAAATAACAAGTATCTGACTTTAAGTCTAAAAAAAAAGTGGTATGATCTTTTAACTGGATAATTAGTGATAAGACTATCTTAAGTAGGATTGAGTATCTCCTTTAGATGTTCACAATTAGTAATTTAAAACTATATAAATATGTTATTGAAAATGTTATATCCTCTTAGCCATTTAAATTTTTATCAAGAGTATTCAGGACAGATCACCTTGGGCCCCTTGTCAGTTCCTAGGATGTCTCCTGCATTTGGTCAGCTCAATAAGAAAAGCTTAAGGTTAGATTTCTTTTTGAACTGCTTCACATTTTAATAATTTGTATGATTTTTTTCTCTCATGTAACTATCTGAATGTTTTAATGCCCATCTGATATCATTTTCTTTTGCCATTTCATCTGTTTCCAAAAAGGAAGTCACAAGAAACCTAAATTATAGGCCTATTTAAATTGTCTCAAAAATATTTCACTTGCCCAAATTGAAATTCTAACTCAAATTTTGCTTGTCGGAATGGATGCACCTTCTTAATATTATCTGTGTTCTTATGCATGAAAGATAAAATTATTCAGCCTTTAGAAATGCTTGGAGTTGAAATAAATTTTAAAATTCCATTTTATATTTTTGGTGCTACTACCAAATTTAATGTATTGCTCCAAGAGAATTTTCATATATTATATGAGTGGTTATTGTAGTTTTGTAATATAGTTTATAGTCAGGTAGTTTTATGCCGCCAGCTTTATTTTTTTTGCTCAGAATTGCTTTGGCTATGTATGGTCTTTTGTTATTCCATATAAATGTTAG
>NW_007797660.1:0-1335 GCF_000696425.1 Galeopterus variegatus | reverse complement strand
AAAAAAAAAAAAAAAACTATCATCTACATACCGACCGCTACTGTGGTTGCTTCCAAGTTTTTATTTTAATCTTTTTCATTAATTACATCTGTTTTATGGAAGCATTTTTAGCTAACAAGATGGTAGAGTATTACCTCCCTAAACACATAATTACTCTAAAGTAGGGGTTCTCAACCTGAACACGATGGACATTTGGGGCTGGATCATTCTCTGTGATGGGAACTGTCCTATGCACTGTAGGATGTTTAGCAGCAGCCCCGGCCTCCACCCACCAGATGCCAGGAGCACCTCCCCTTCCCAATTGTGACAACCAAAAATGTCTCCAGACATTCCCAAATGTCCCCTGGGGGGGGAGGGGGGGAAATTGCTCCCAGGTGAGAACCATTGCTCTAAAGCCACTTAGTAGCTTACCAGATGTCTGATTATTTCTAGTCTTTTAAAATTTCTTGGCCCATCACAGTTTGTAAAATTCATCTTACAAACGCTATTAATTACACCCTCTGTGTACAAGGGTACTTCAAAAATTTCATGGGAATATAGAATTTAAAGATGTATGAATCTTTCCATGAACTCTTTGAAGTATCCTTATATTGCTGCTAGAAAGTGGAATGTCAAGTTGAATAACCTTAGCGGTTGCTCATAAAATGTACATCGTGTTTCAGGGGCCGTGGCCACTGAGACTAGTTCTAGTAGAATATATGACAAACCTCCTATGTTAAACACAGTTATAAAAACAGTTTAACTACTTTAACTTTAAAACATTTAGAAATAAAGACTATTAGGTTTTTTAAAAAGTAAAGGTAATGGTTTTTTTAAGATGGCGACGGGTCTGGAGCGGGTGAGCCAGAGGACAGAGCAAGCCTGAGAAGTGTGCGCTGTGCTGCCAGAGTACTATTTGCATTTCCAAGAGCAACAAAAAACAAATAAATCACTGATCAACTAATCTACAACAAAAAAAAGCAACTACAGTCTCAAGGTTTTAGGGCCGATGCAAAAGAAGATTCCCGAGAGCGCCCCAACCGCGCCGGGAGACCGAGCAGCCCAAGGCAACAAAGGCCAGGAAAGATGGCAGCAGCAACACAGAGATGGAGAGGAAGGCGTGGGACTGGCCCAGCTCTGAGAGCTTTGTGAGTGACCCCCAGCCCAGCCCCACTTGGGGGGCAAAGGCCCGCCCGGCCCCCGCTTACGACACCAGGCTAGGTGCCTGCATCAGCACTGCCTCCATTTTCTCCAGTGGGGGTGGAGCTGGCCGGCTCAGATCGGGCAAGCCAGCTATCTTCGCTTGGCGTGGCTCCTCACTGAGCCATGCCACTTGTGTGCCTCAGCGCGGGGCCC
>NW_007797659.1:0-1335 GCF_000696425.1 Galeopterus variegatus | reverse complement strand
TATACACAAAAGTCCTCTGTTGTATCTGGATTGTATTTTACTTTAAAATAGCTAAGTATACGAAAACTTTCTAATTTCTGTGTTTGGTTCTGAGAAGCCTAGACTATAAAGACACAAAAATTATAGACATCATATTAATAATGGAAGTCGAATCAAATCTCAAAACTTAAAAATTTTTAAAGACTTACTTAGCTTTTAGGAAAATAAATTACATGTACATAAAATAGACAGATTTTAAAAGATCAAAATTAAACATGCATCTTTTTTTAAACTGTGGTGTAATCAGCACCATGCTATAACCAACTGAGCTAAAAGACTAGTCCCTAAATATGAATCTTGATGTAAATAAGAGATTTAATTTACATGTACATGCAATGAACACTCTTCATAACAATCCTGAAATTCTTTAACATTCTTTATCATGGAATAAACTGTTAAAGGAGGAAGGTAGACTGGCACATTTTAGAAAAATATAAATTTTAACAAAGATTGAAAGACAGTCTGTGATAAACCTTACATTAATCAAAAAGAAAATACATTCAATTTTCACAGGATTCTGTTTAAACTGAAGTTTTATTATAAGGTCAGTTTTGTCTCTGAAACCACCTGATTATTTATAAGGTGCATGCAAGTTAATCATGTGCATTCTTTTAATGCTGGCAATGAAAATAACCCACATAATCACAGAGCCTATGTGGTCCTGGACTTTAATTGCTAGGACAGCATGCTCCACACTATGTTCCCAGGAACCAGGGATGGCAAGGACATGACAACACTGTGCCCACTGTCTCCAGCCCCATGCCCACCTCCCATGGCTGGCCAATCGCTGAACTTTTTCCAGCTGAGCCCGACAAGACTTCAGAATCTTTCTCACTCAGCACTACTGGTACCCTCTACCAACTGGGAAGCAGAATGTGAATCTACCTGTGATACCTTTATTGAAGACTAGTTTGGGTTTTTATTGGCAGCTGGCCAGTACTGGAATCCGCACCTGTGACCCGGGTGTTATAAGGATGTGCTCTAACCCATTGAGCTGACCGGCCAGCCCTGAAGACAAGTTCTGAGGGCTATTAAAAAAAAAGAAATTCATAGCCAAACATATTTTAAAGTTACAAATTAAAGTTATATATTTTGCTTTATTGAAGGGTGTCCTAAAGCCTTTAATGGTTATGTATTTGTGACTCTCGAAGAGAAGACTATGTTATGCCACATTCCCCAGACTTTCTTGCCTAGAAAATTACGAGTTCCTCCCTCTCCCTACCAGAGTACAGTCAAGGGATAAGCAGAACACACTTTAAGAAACGGTGAGATGGGATTTCAGATTCCTAACACATT
>NW_007797658.1:0-1336 GCF_000696425.1 Galeopterus variegatus | reverse complement strand
GGGTGTGTGAGAAAGAGAGAGACTAGGGTCTATGGTAACACGTGTGGACATGTAGAAGCACATGTGCATACAGAGCTGATCCGTGTATTGTTGAGTGTAGCTGCGTGTGTGTGCATGAGGAGCCGTGGACACAGGATGTGTGTGTACTGCATATTTCCATGCACCTGGGTGTACGTGTGAATAAGCAGCTTCTGGCTCAGAGCCACATGACAGGCTTCCTGTGTGGCAGCAGGCTGAGGTGTGTGCTCATGCTAATTCCACATCTGCACTTGCTACATATCTTTGAGCTGTGGGCGGGGCTGCCTGACCTTCTAGAGCAGACCCTACCAGTGACCCTTCCTCCTCTAAGCAGCCATGACCATACCATGGGGCCCCACCACACTGCTCATGGCTGACTGGCTTGTGATAGACACTTGATCCAAAGATATGCAGTTTCCATGCTGGTCAGTTACCTCTGGTTGAGAAGGATAGGTTTAGACACTAGGTTGTTCTCTAGGAAATCATAACTTGGGTATTCTCTACATGGATAGCACTTCTGTCCTGTAGTCACTGGTGTCCTCTCTCATTGTGCATCATGTTAGAGATGGAGACCAAAATGGGAAGCCATACCCTCTTGCTGTGGAGTCTTCAGAATGACTAGAAACTCAGGTTCTTTATTGAGCTTCAGCCACTGGAAGTGTCTTGCCTGTTCTTAGATTTCCATGAAATTCCCTTATTGCTCCTTCCAGTACTCCTGCTATGTTTGAGCTAGCTTGAATGAGCTGGATCTTTTCCCTGATGCCAGGACACTGGGACTTGTTAAAATGTGTCCTCCCTGGCCTGCCTGGCCAGTAGGATCACAGGAGTTCTGGACCTCCAAGTGAGTACCCACTGTTTACTGTTTAACCATTCTGATTTCTTCCATCTAGTTCTGAAAGTATTTTAGTCTTCAAGAGGTCTCTATTAAGTGCATCAAGGTGAGAGAGGTTGAGGGTGAATGAACTATGTGGGTACATGTAGGTTCCCCAAAACACAGCACACAGATAACAGCCTGGGTGAATTATGCCCAGGTCCTGTCTAACCATAATGTCCACCTTTAGTCTCTCTTGTTTACTCATTTCTCTCATTTGACTCATTTCTGCAAAAATCCAGTGCAGTGCGTGGTCTCCCCACAAGTACTGAAGAAGACAAAGACACAGACACGTACGTACCCACGTGCACATACACACACACACACATGCACGTGTGCACATGCACACACAACCATGCACACACATACACACACATACATGCACATATGCACATACACACACATGCACATGCACAGAGAAAATGCAATACCCGGGCTTAAGGCTGA
>NW_007797657.1:0-1336 GCF_000696425.1 Galeopterus variegatus | reverse complement strand
AGGCCACCCATCTGCTTCTTCCTGCTCCTCTGACAACTAGCAAATTCTTTCCAAGTTGCTTCATTTAATTGTCGTTGAGTGAGAGTCCAAGCGCCTTGGCTTGCTATCATTTTAGCAGATCGTCTGAGTGACAGGTTGCAGGATAGCTATGGATTACCATGGATCACAGATCCATTCATCCTCAGCTATAACAAGAGGGTAGGTTCAAGTGGCATGAAAAAACTGCTGCGATCCTAGCAATCTAGGCTGTGAGCAGGGCAGCAGCAATTTCTCCTCAAAGGAGGATGGGCAGACTGGCACAGAGATAAAGAGCATAGTTCCCAGAGTCATACCGCCTGGTTTGAATTCCTGCACACCACATCCTAGATAGATGAGCCGTGGGCAAGTCACTTGGCTTCTCTGTGCTTCAACTTACTGATCTGTGAGATGGGAAAAATAAATAAGGTTGTTGAAAGGATTAATTAGACAATCCACACAAAGCACTTAAAATGATTTCCAGCATAGAATAACACTCAATAAATGTTTGCTATTATTATTCTCCCCAGCATAGTGCTTCTCCAACTTTTATGTAAATATGAATCACTTGGGGAGCTTGTTAAAATGCAGATTCTGATTCAGTAAGGCCAGGGTGAATTCTGAGATGCTGCATGTCGAACCAGCCTCCAGGTGATGTCAATGTCTCTGGTCCATGGCTCACACTTTGAATAGCCAGGCTCTGGTTATTCAAACGGGGCTTGAGAAAGAGTCAATAGATGGTCTCTAGGGAAAAGAACTAGGAAAAAAAAGGATAAAAGTTAGAGAGAGGAAAAAAAAGCAAACCACCTCAAAATAAGAAAGAAATTTCTATTGATTAAAACTGTCTTTAATGGAAATATATGGCTGCTTCATAAGACAGCACATTCCCTCTTTGGAGGCAGGCCCACTTCTCATTAGACACAGGAGGCAAGTACCTAGGGCCCATGATTCATTTAGGAGCCCACAAAAATGTTTTAATTTTAATTTCTTTTGAAACCAGAAGAAAAATAAATATAATAACAATAAATATGTCATAATGAATCCAGTCTGAATTATAGTTTATTTTATACCAATATAGTCACAAAATATAATTTTGAATATCTTTACGGAACAAAGGGTCTACAAAACCAAACATGCCTGGGACTCAGAAAAATCATTATGTGGCCCTGACTGGATATGATTACAGAGATTCAAGAATGGGGCAAAGAGTGGAGATGGAGGACCCTAAAGTTCCTCCCAACGTTGAGAGTCAATGTTTCTTTAAGATTCTAATGCCCCTGCTTTGCTAGCTGGATCTGCTGGCTATAAACTCACACCTGCA
>NW_007797656.1:0-1336 GCF_000696425.1 Galeopterus variegatus | reverse complement strand
CAATGTTGCATCTCAGGTAGAAGGGTAGAGATTAGTGATGCTATCCATGACTTAAATGATGTAGGGTTGGTTGTGCCAATTGTACTCTCATTTAATTCACCATTCTCGCTCCTGATAAAAACGGATGGATATTGGCAGATTACTGGCAGATTATGGTGGTCTACTGTCAAGTTAATAAAGAGGAGTCACCAATTTGTAATTGCTGTCTGGATTTGGTAACTTTACTAGAGCAAGTCAATTTGTCATGGGAGATATACAAATGGTCAATAAGCACATGAAAAGATGCTCAACACCACTAATCATCAGGGAAATTTAAATCAAAACTACAACAAGATATCACCTCACACCTGTTATGATGGCTATTATGAAAAAGAAGAAAGAGAAAGAAAGAAAGAAAGAAAGAAAGAAAGAAAGAAAGAAAGAAAGAAAGAAAGAAAGAAAGAAAGAAAGAAAGAAAGAAAGAAAGAAAGAAAGAAAAAGAAAGAAAGAAAAAGAAAACAAAACAAATGGTGGTGAGGATTTGGAGAAATTGGAACTCTTGTACACTGTTGATGAAAATGCAAAATTGTGCAGCCATGATGGAAAACAGTCTGGAAATTTCACAAAAGTTACAAATAAACTACCATATGATCCAGCAATCCCACTTGTGTGTATTTATGCCAAAGATTTACAATCAGGATCTTCCTTATGTTCTTATGGAGCAACTTAGTACAACCATACAACTTCACTGTCCTTATTTATCATTTTTTCTGCACATTTCAAAGCCCTGAATAATCAGATGGGGCATTGCTTTTTCCTCTACACCACCTTAAATACAGTTACAATTTTCAAAATTGGACATCACTTTGTACCGGGAGCTGCGTGCACACTACCCACCAGCAGAATAGATCGCTAGTACTGATAAGATAGCCAGCGACACAAACCTCAAAACTTTCTTACCTCCTGCTTCCTCAGACCATTCCTGGTACAATATATACCAGTTTGGGTTCTCTAATATTCATATGCTAAGATGTAATTAAAAGTACTAAATAATTATTGGGGAAGAAAAGGGACAAATTGGGATTGGGTAGGAGAGTCTATTAGTCCGTTTCTGTTGCTTATAACAAAATACCTGGAACTGGGTAATTTATAAGAAAACAAAATTTATCACTCACAGCTTTGGAGGCTGGGAAGTCCAAAATCCAGGGAACACATCTTAGACCTTGGTGGTGACAGTAATGCAGGAGTCTCATGTAGCAGAAACGGTGAAGAAGACACAGAAAGAGGTCCTCTGCGTTCTCCTTTTAAAGCCCTGAGAACCATGCCCATAACTACCACGATACCATCAAAGGGATTA
>NW_007797655.1:0-1336 GCF_000696425.1 Galeopterus variegatus | reverse complement strand
GTTTTATTAAGGCTGTGTCACTTTCTTATGTGAAATGTGCATTTAGTGATTAGAATTATTTGTTTACTGATTCTTTTGCTCTATAATTTTCAAGAGCACAAAATTAAACTACACTAAATTGGCTCAAAATGAAGCCAATCACAAAGGGAATCAAAGTTCTTGAATGGGGATCAAACTTCTATGGAGTGCAAAAAATATTTGAAGAGATATCTACTTTCCTTTAATATACAATTCCAAAGAGGCACTGCCAATATTTTTAAAATTTTAAAGATTTACAAAAGGGAAAATAAAAATTGTCAGGCGGAATGAGTTAATAGAATTGATTTGCAGACAGTTTGTTTCACTGTAATCACATATTCCTTTGGTAGTATGGTTGCCCATGCTGCATGTTCCACATTCATCTGTGTTAGGCAAAACTTTAAGAGTCCATGCTGTGATGATGTTCCAAACTCACAAGAACAACTAGTGGGACTGCAAACAACCCCTGGACCCAATTTAAAATGTTGCTTTGACAATTGACCAAATCTTATTGTTCTCTGTCTTTGACATGCAAAAAGTTACAGTTGAAAATTTGGTTGCATTCTGGAAGCATCATTATTAGAATTGATACAAAGCAGTGTGCAGATGGTCTTGTTCAAGACTTTTTTAACATAACTATAATTCACAGTTTAGTTAATGCATTGAACACACAGTTCAATGTCAGACAGATGATAGTTAAAATCTCAACTCTGCCACCTGCTAGAAGTGTAGCACAAGATAATTTAACCTCTTTGATCCTCGGTTTCTTTATCTATTATGAAGACACACTGTTTGACAGATGGCTAAAGAGAACAGAAATAGGAATGGAAAAGTTCCAGACACTTATTGTGCAAAAAGGCAGAGGATGAGCACTTAAACTGGGAGCCCAGAAGACAAAATGGGATCCGTAATCATCAGAACAGGGATGAATTCAGAAAAAGGCCAAATCTCAAATTGGGTTTACCATGTTACAGGGACAAAGCAAAAGCAACAGCTAGGATGACAACATAATGTCAGATACAAGTCAAAGTCAAGAATAGAAAAAATAGAATGCACCTGTCAGTACTCCCTTGTGCCATATTCCACATCCAGGATTTTTTAAAGAGTTTTTTAGAATCCTTTCTGATGATCTAAAACTTAGTTTTTACAATGTAAAATGAAAATGAAAAAAGCATCAACCCTGCCTGGCACACAAGGTTATTTGGAGGAACAAGTCAAATAATGCAAATGAAAGCATTATTATGCAAACTAATGTGTTGCTACATTAAATGCTCCTTATTATGTGCTCATTGCTCTAATCAAGTATGCTTAAGAACGT
>NW_007797654.1:0-1336 GCF_000696425.1 Galeopterus variegatus | reverse complement strand
GGGAAATAGGACTAGAAGCTGCGGGATTTATTTTTCACTTTATTATTTTCAGTAATGTTTGAAATGTTTTAAATTTGTACCATAACACTACACACATATTACCTTTAGACTAAAGAAAACGAAGAAAACTTTTAAGGCATGTAAGTAGTCATTAATGTGCCTTGATCAGGATTTCTCTTCTAAGAATGAGATACACACTCATGCCAATTGAGCTGCACATGTGCAAAATGAGATGTTTTGAGGCTATGCATCAAGCATTATGTACAACAGAAAATGATCATAAACAACCAAAAAAGGTGATCAGTAGGGACTTTGTAACATGGAATTCTATGCTGCTTTAAAAAAAGAATAAGAAATAATCTGATATTATTTCTGATGGTATTACGTTTTGGACAGCCATACAAGTTAATGACCTAGAGATGTGATTGGTTAATATTCTGATAAGGAATAATCTCCAAAACATAGTGTTATGTGAAAAAGCAAGGTACACAATATAGTTTATATGTTATTATTTCAGTAAAAGAAAAAAGAATATATAATCATCTGTAAATGCAATCTCTGGAAGGATTATACAAAATATTCATAAAAAACTGGTTACCTTGGGTGAGGAGAATTGGTAGCTGGGAGATAGGGATGACTTTGCACCATATATGCTTTTTGTACCATTTGAATTTTCTACCATGTGAATATACAGTAAAAATAATTTTGTATCTTTCCAAAATAACAAAAAATAGGCAACGTTAAGTACCTTTAAAAATAATTAACAATTACTATATAAAATAGGTGTTGACACTGAAAACAATAAAAGCAGGAAAATACTTTTAAAGAAAACTTTTCCTTTAGAGAAACCTGACATTAATCCTGTTAAGTGTTGAAAGGTAAAACAATATGGAAAACTGTTATCTGGAATGACTCATTGCTCAAAGGTTCCAGGTAGTTCAAGTATATTGGACTTTGATACATTTTCATTCCAATTTATAAATTACAACACAGAAAAGTTATCTAGCAGTTATAAGCTATTTCCTGAATAATTTAACCAAATTTTTATAAAATCCTGTGCATCAATAGACTAGGTGCTGAAGTAAGACAAAAAACATATAATTAATATTCAAAACCACGGTACCGAACACCTACTCTTGACATAGTAATCATACTTCAAAAGAGATATAAGAGCAGAAGACAGAGAAAAAAACAATTGAAACATACAAAGCCATGGAGAGACTTCCATATTAAGTAAAGACTGTAAGCTCTTTGGGGATATGGACCAAATCTTATTTCATGTCATATTCACTACAGCACTTAGCAGAGTGGCTTGTATATAGCAGGTACTTAAATA
>NW_007797653.1:0-1336 GCF_000696425.1 Galeopterus variegatus | reverse complement strand
TAAGGTACTTGTGGAAAGTATTTGAACCTATCAGGTGGTACAGAACTAGTAGTGCCAATGGTAAACTTCATTTGCTATCATGAACTGAATCATCATCCATTTTGTTAATTTTTTGTTAATTTTTTGGAAGCTGAATACTTTGGCTCATCCTACCATACATACAGCAACTCAATGATGTAGCAGTGGTAAGGTTTTATTTTGGTTTTGGAGCTCAGGGCCACGATTAAAATTTTTCTGCACAGGAAGTACTCTCGATCATTGCAATTGAACACTTAACGGCTTTGAATATTAGCTTTTGCTACAGACTTGATAATGTTTCTTAATGAATTGAACCTAAAATTATTAGGCAAAAGTGCACTTACAGGCAAAACTTATACTGTGGTAAAGTCATTTCAGTGACAAATAAATTTGTTTGAATTATGAGTAATGTTAAGTTGCTTTATATACTTCCCATGTTGTCAAAAGTTAAAATAAGAAGCTACCCCTTTATTTCACGCACATTTACAGTGGACATTTTTCTGAGCTTAAACTGCAGTTCCAGCAATGTTTTATGGACTTTGATGCTAGTGCAAAGGAAATTTTCATATTTCGAAATCCATTTAACTAGGCAATTGAGGAGCTTCTATCTCATTTTCATTTACAAGTGATTAATCTGCAATGTAATGACATGCTAAAAGGCAAATATCAATGGAAAAATCTAACTGAATTCTATAAATGCCTGCCAAGCCATGAATGTGCTCAGTTAAAACTATATGGCTATGGAGAGACATCAGAGTTTGACAACACTTATCCATGTAAAGAGACATTTAGAAAGATGAGATACATAAAATCTCATTTTAGATCACGATTACCAGATAAAAATTTACAATCAATTCTGATAACAGAGAACACTAATTAAGCAAAAAGTTTTTCTGTCTCAATTGTCCAATCTTCTCATTGATAGATCTATATTACAAAAAATTGTACTCAATTATTATTATATTTTAAATAAAATGTGTGCAAATTTATTTTCTCTCTTTACATATAAACATAAACATAATATCATCAATTTTGCCTCTTAGCCTTCAAGGCATAAAATATTTACCACTTGGCCTTTTATGGAAAGAGTTTGCTGACCCCTGGTCTAAAGGCCTGCAGTCTTTAGAGTCTATCCCTGTCCACCTCTCTGACTCATCCTGTACCATTCTTACCCCCACACCTGCATGTCTTTGGGTTGCTCTTCTGACATGCCCCTTTCAGCACAAGGCCATTCTCTCTGCACATGCCATCCTCTTTGATTGGAACTCTCTGCCCTCTCCCTCTCTGTGTGCACCATACCACCCCGACTCTTGCCTGG
>NW_007797652.1:0-1336 GCF_000696425.1 Galeopterus variegatus | reverse complement strand
TGACTTTATACATAAGATATATTTGCTGTTTGTAGTTCCGCTACAGATTTGTGTCAAACAGAATTTCTGTGTTTGGGGACATAATGTAGTACGGTGTGAGCAATTCTCATTAAAAAGTATTATGGTGCATTTAAAATTGTGTACATTATCAAGTATACTTCTGACAGATAGAACTTCTGCTTCCAGGGTGTCAGGGAGAATTGAACCTTTTACTCCCAATTTTACATGTCTGAAGAGTAGAAGAATCTCCCGCCCACCAGCTTCTGATGCTGTACGTTTCATACCCACATACATACCCACAGCCTGTGGTGCTGGGCACCACAGGACACGTTCTCGGCCCAATTCAGTTCCTGGCCCTGTAACTTCCAGTGGAGACGTGAACCTTGTCTTAGTCTGTTCAGGCTGTGATAACAAATTATCATTGATTTGGTGGCTCCAACAACAAAGCCACCTTGCTACCTGTCGGACAAGGAGGAACCCACAGATGGTGCCAGAAGTGATGTGCGGCTGGCCCCTCTGGCCCGCGCCTGGCACTGTAAGAGACTCTTGGTTGTTTAGGGCTGTTGGAGTTGGGGTTGCCCATCACTTGTGGCTGAAACCACCTAAGTGATAGGGTAGGAGTCAGGCATAGCAGGAGCAAAGGCCAGGAGACTGGACCCTTATGTGGCTTTAAACACTTTTATTATGATAATTCAAACATATACAAAAATAAAGACAATAGTATAATAAGCCCAGCTTCAAAAGAGCAACAATTTTCCATAGAAATGGAAAGCAGATTGGAAATGCCAGGGGCTGGAGGAAGAGGAGACGAGACAGGGAGCATGTAGGTGCCTAACGGCTGCAGGGTTGTATTCTGGGTGAGGACATAGTGCTGAATGAGGTAGAGGTGGGGCTGGACAGCTCTGTGAGTGTGCTAAGTGCCAAGGAACTGATCACATTAAAATGGTTACTTTTATGTCATGTGATTTCACCTGAGTTTTTAAGAAAGTTTTAAAAACCATTCCTGAATCTACAGTTATCTCAAACACAGCAACACTATCTACTTTTCCACCTTCACCTTCCCTAGTGGAGTATCTTAGAGCAAACGCTAGGCTCCATGGTCTTCCACAAATACTTCTGGTTGCATTGCTCACTGATTAGGAAGTTCTAAAACATAACTACCTTGCCAATATCATACCAATACAATTAACCTCTTCTTAAAACAATTTATTTCCAAGTCCATATTCAGGTTTATCATTATGGCCAAAAACCTTATTTACAGTTGGTTTGTTCAAATCAGGATGAAGTCTACACACTGCATTTGGCCGATGCGTATTCCAGTCTCTTCAAATCCCAC
>NW_007797651.1:0-1336 GCF_000696425.1 Galeopterus variegatus | reverse complement strand
AGAACCAAGAAAAAACTAGAAAAACTAGATTTTCTGTCCCTTGTTCTGCCTTTTGCAGTTAATACATACTGACATTTTTATATAAAATAATAGAATATGACTATAACTTTCACTGGGGTAAGAACTGTGCCTAATATTCAGTCCTCAATAAATTCTTTCTTTTTTTTTTTTTTAAATAAAAAGATGGCCGGTATGGGGATTTTAACCCTTGACTTGGTGTTGTCAGCACCACGCTCTCCCAAGTGAGCTAACTGGCCATCCTTATATAGGGATCCGAACCCACAGCCTTGGTGTTATCAGCACCGCACTCTCTCAAGTGAGCCACAGGCTGGCCCTAATAATTTCTTTTAATGAATGAATAAACATTTGTGCACTGGAAGTGCCTACAAAAGAGCTATTATCTACTAATTAAATTATGTCTAAATGAATAGCATAAAATAAATAATATAAAATAAAGATGAAATAAAAAGTAAAACAACTAAACTATTAGAATAAATACAAATATTCAAGAAAAATAATCTACATTTAAAATTAGGTAATAAGGGGCTGGCCCGGTGGCGCACTGCTACAGTGCGCCGCTTGGGAGCGCGGCGGTGCTCCCGCCGAGGGTTTGGATCCCACATACAGACCAGTTCCCGCTCACTGGCTGAGCGAGGTGCGGGCGCAGCACCGCGGGTTGCGATCCGTTGCCGGACACAAAAAAAAAGGAAAAAAAAATTAGGTAATAAACCAAATAATTCAAGAACTCTAACAGAGATGCTCAAGAACTTCATGAAAAAATTTAAAACTCTACAACAGTATTAAGAAAGACTGAATAAATTGAAAGATGGACCATGTTAATGGATGAAATGACTATCTTCATATATGTGATTTCTTTCTCAAATCTATGAATTCAATGCAAGTATAATCAATAGTATGGCAATAACTTTTTTTAGTAAATTACAAATTGATTCTAAAATTTACATTTGAGAATAAGGGCATGGATAGCTAAAACAAAGAGCATTGAGGTCTAGTATACATTAAAGGCATAGCATTTCCTTAGTACAGACAAATAAACCAGTGTAACAATAGAAAACTCAGCAACAGATTATATATAGGAACTTAATATGTGATAAAAGAGGTACTGCAAGGATAATTGCTCAGTCGATGTGATGGCAAATTTGGTTCTCTATTTGTGAAAAATGAAGTTGGATTTCTATCTCATATTATGTACAAAGGTGATTTCCAGGTTAATAAAATGTGATTAGATTAGGTCAGTGTTAAAAATGAAAGAATATTTTTGTGACAGAGAGGTGGAAAATGTTTGTTAAACAAGATTGCAACTGTATAAAACACA
>NW_007797650.1:6437-7164 GCF_000696425.1 Galeopterus variegatus | reverse complement strand
AACCAAGGACACCATCGGCTTTCTTGGTTTTGAGGCCTTCGGACATGGACTGAACCACACTATCAGCATCCAGTTTGCAGACAGTCTATGGTAGGACTTTTCTTCATAATCACGTGAGCTAATTCCCCTAATAAATTCCCCTCATATATTTATAACATATCCTGTTGATTCTGTCTCTCTGGCGAATACTGTATAATAAAGGCAACAAGAGACAACTATATTATATCGGAGTGTGTGAAATCATAAGATAACATAGAAAATGTTAAACAGTAACTTCATCAGCTTTCTAATTGAAACTTTCAAGAGAACAGAAAAATCATTTGTTTCCTATTGAGCTAGAAAAGCAATATATTTGAATATTTCATACAAACTTTGCAGCTGTTCCAAAAGATTCTGAACAAGATTCAACAACGAAAATGTGAAGTTTTTCCTTGCAGAAAATGAGTATTTAGAACTTTCCGTCAACTTAACTTTGGAAGATTCATTGAAAGAAAATAAGGATTCAGCTTTTTTATTAAAATAATTATCTCAATTATTAGCAAAATGTTTTCTTTTCATATGGTTATTGAAGAGCAAGAAAATTTTGGATGATAGGGAAGTTTGGAAGACAAGTTACTTTCTTCACTAAACAAAATTTCAGCTTCCCCAAAAAGAAAGGATTAATTTTAGATTAATCCTGGCAAATTGTCACTGGAAAGAGTACTGTCACTTGAGAAGTAGGCCTGCT
>NW_007797650.1:0-1336 GCF_000696425.1 Galeopterus variegatus | reverse complement strand
CAGGAAGAATATTAGTTATAGACCTGGGCCTAGAACTCCAGCATACTGATTCCCATTTCAGAGCATTATATATTATTAATGATAATGATAATGACAATTACCAAGAGTGTCTTTCATGATCCAGGTACTCTTTTAAGTATTTATATATTTTTAATCCTTACGACAGGAATATGATGTGGATGCGGTTATTGTCTTCTTTTCAGAAATGAAACAGCTAGGGCACTGAGAAGCTAAGTAACCTGCCTAAGATTGCACAGCCGGGAAGTGGCAGAGGCAGGATGTGAACCTGGGTGTGTATCACTCCTTTTGACATCTTTCGCTGCTATGCTACTGTCTTGAGGACCAATCCCTTCTACTCTGTGTTCTCTCAAGACAGGAGTGTCCACAGAACCAAGGGTGGGTTAGCACCTACCTCATAACTCCAAGATTCAGTTACAAAATCTTGTGTCTGATGCCATGGAGGAGAGTTGGCCGTGGTTTCTGCAGCAAAGTGTTCTGCCATCTGCACTTGGAGACCCGGCCAACCAGAGGTCTCTGTGCTGCACACAGGACTCATCTTGAGTTTGGCTGAGGTCTTAGGCAGCTTTTCAGGGTGCGCCAGGACCTTACTTAGTTCTCCATGCCCCTTTGGTGGACTGTCTGGGGTTACCTGGAGTTCAGCCTGTCACCAATGCCTCCCTGCCCTGTGGCCCATCCTTCATAAGGTACACACTTCAGACTGTGGATTCATCACGGGAGCTGGTGTGAGATGGCAGGACTGGGTCCAGAAGAGCCTCACTCTGAAGTAAAGGCAAATCTCTATCAAGAGAAGTCAGGATTGAGTCAAATGTGTTTGACCTTGAACTTGATACTCACTTATTTCTTAGATTTGCTTTGCCTTCTCTTCCCTCTCACCCTCTGACCCCAGCCTAGAAATGCTTGATGACAGGCCTGCAGACCCTGTTGACCCAAGATGAAAATGAGATGTCCACATCTAAGAACACAGCTTGTCCAAGAGGTCCTGGGGGACAGCAGAGGTGACCCCAGAGGATCACTCTCCTTGCTGCACCTGTGCCCTCCCCCCACCTCCAAGCCATGCTTTTATTTCACACCTGCTCTTTACTGGAAAGACTTTGTGGAGGAAAGAAGGGATGTTTGCTAGGACTGATGATGGATAAGACTCAGAACATCAGGAAGACTGGGAAGAGTGCTAAACGGGAGGATGGAGGAAGCCGGTGGAAGCATGAGGTGGGGAAGGGCAAGGTGCAATGTGTTAGGGAGGGTTCCAAGCTCAGCCAGAGGGGAAATGGCTCATGGAAAGGGAGAGCGGGAGGAGAGCAAGATAGGAGGCTTAGAA
>NW_007797649.1:0-1336 GCF_000696425.1 Galeopterus variegatus | reverse complement strand
GTGTGTGTGTGTGTGTGTGTGTGTTTTGTTTGTTTTCATTTTCAAGGAAAGAAAAACACTGCATATTTTTATGTTGGATGATCTGGCATGATCCTGCATGACAGAGAAGAGAGAGGGGAGACCTGCTGGAGCTTTGAGCAGGTTTTGGACTGGTGTGAGGAATGGGATCTAGGGGATAAGGCAGGGAATGGCCTTCTTGGGAAGCACAGATGCTCGTCTTCAGTGACAGGAGAGAAGGGAGAGAAGGTACGTGCAGGCAGATGTTAAGGTGTGGTGAGAACTTGCAGATATTCCCTTCTTATTGTTTTCATTTTCTCATTGAATTCAGTTAGCTTGGATAATTGTTGTAAAACATTTAGAAAAGTGCCTAGCATATGGTAAGTGTTAGGTCACTCTTTGTTAAATAGGTGCCTTTTCTTGGTTTCCTAGAATCTGATAATAGAATAATGATGATTGAATATAGACTTTCATTTTTAAAGTTTGAGTTTACAGGCCTTGAGCTAGAATGAGCACCTGAGGTTGGGCTATTAGTGTTACCTGGAAGAAATGGTGATCTTTTGAGATAACTGCTGCATGTGAATTCCTGTAGCTTCTACCGTATCTGTTCAGGTAATGATGGGAGACCTTCCTTTTGTCTAAATGATGAATGCCTTTAGGCATTGGCCTGTGGTTTTTGGCTAAATAGATGGGAAGGCTTATTAGTTTTGTGAATAGATAACAAAAGAAAATGGACATATTTTCAACATTTACCATGTAAAGGATGTTGTGCTAAGTGCTTTATATTTGCTATTTTCTTTAGTGCACCCAACAACCTTGTGTGGAAGATCTTATCACGTACATTTTACGTATGTGGAAACTAAACCCAATGAGCAGCAAATCACTTGGTAAAATTAGACACCAGATTTTCTTACCTAATTGTCATGCTCTTCTGCTCCACCTGCTCCTGCTGCCTCTGCTGTAAGTTATCACTGAGCAATGCAAAAGAGCATGGGGCTGTTATCAGGCAACACCAGCTCTTGTTCCAGCTCTTCCACTCATGGGTGATTGAGCTTGGGAAGTTACTCATCTCTTTGGGATTTTTCATCTGCATTCTATGAAGTCAGATGATCTCTACCCTTCCTTCCAGCTCTAATACTCTGAGATTTTTAATATTTCTATGACTGTCATCTTGCACTACCCATATTTTTTAAACATCTAGGTCAGGGCTCCCTAGGTGAAAAGGTGATTACAGATTTAATCAAGGCAGAGCTTGGGGCAGCTGTGGATGGCAGGAAGCTACCACCTATTGCTTTTCTTTCTGTGACTTTCCAGCAGGTTAGCAGCAAGATTAAATAGC
>NW_007797648.1:0-1336 GCF_000696425.1 Galeopterus variegatus | reverse complement strand
AGCGCCACCGCGCTTCCCAAGCGGCGCACTTATCCAGTGCGCCACCGGGCCGGCCCTACAAGTTTTTTTTAGTTAGGGATACATACAGAAGTATTTACAGTTGAAATGACATGGTCTGGGTTTGCTTTAAAATATTCTAAGAAAAAAGAAAAGTTGGGAAGATGAGTGAAACAAAATGAGTAAAATGTTGGTAGTTGTTGAAGCTAGGTGATGAGTGGTTTACTATTCTCTCTACTGGGTACATTTGAAAACTTCCATAATAAAGTTTTTAAAAGAACAAGATACACTTAAGAGGAAAAACCAAGGGGATTTAGTGATTAAGGGGCCATAACTGTGACTTGTAAGAATTTGATATGTGATATTGGCATCTCAGAGAAGAATTTATTTAATATATTGAACTGGATCACCTAGTTAACTACTAGAAATTACTCTGGATTAAAACATTAAATGTAAAAAATGAAGCCATAGGAACCTAGAAAAGAATATTTCAGATTGAAGAATGACATTCTAAGCATAAAGGATGGAAAGCATCAAAAAGGGAATATTATTTGATTTTACTTTACTAAAGTAGTACATTTACATATCAAATAATCAAATAAAAGATAGCAAATTAAGGTAAAATGCTCATAACAGTATGACAAAGATATTGATAACAATATTGAAAGTCATAGAAATCAATAAGAAAACACTAAATTAAAATCTCAATGGAAAAATGACTAGAAGATTTTTTTAAATAACGAAAGAGAAGACACTATAAATCTCTAAAAAATGTTTTAACTCATAATCAAAGAGCCAAATATAAAAATAATGGTTTTCCCCTCCTCAAATTAGCAAACTCTTTTTTTGAGCTAATATTTAATAGTATTAAGGACACAGTGAAATGGACACCCCCAAAATTGCTGGTGTCAGTATAAATTTTTATAAACTTTGTAGAAAGCATTTTGGGAGTATATGCCAAGAGATTTTTAAGAGTTCATAATCTCGATTCACTAATTTTATTAATTTAACTCAAGGAAAAATTAGCAATATGAACAGCTAATTAGATTCACAATCTTAATCACAGGGGTTTTTGTAGAGGAAAAAATATAAAAATTGGAGAATGTTAAATAAATTGGTTTACCTTTACGGTGAAATCTTGAGTAGATGTTCAAGTCATGTTTTATAGAATATTTAATGACACGGGGAATTGCTCAGGATATAATATTAAGTGAAAAAGAAATCAGTGTGATCCCAATTTTATGCTACCCGTATGTGTATGCCTTAGGAAAAGGACTAGAAGGGAAATATATTAAAACATATCTCTGGGTGTTGAGATTATAGGTAATTTTAAAATTTT
>NW_007797647.1:0-1337 GCF_000696425.1 Galeopterus variegatus | reverse complement strand
ACATTTGGCTACAGCGTGAGGGGGACAATAGCTTACAATAGCAATCCTAAAAATCTGGAGGAAGAGCTCATGCATAATCTGAACAGTCAAGAGTGTTTCCACGTGGCAACGTGACCCAACATTGTTAGAGCTTCCAGCTTCAAACCAGCCTGGCAACCCGTTTTGGTCTTGTTTGTTTTGTTTTTTTGTTTTTTTGTTTTTTGGGGTTTTTTTTTTTTGTCTTTTTGTCTTTTTTTGTGACCGGCAACGGATCGCAACCCTCAGTGTCACGCCCGTACCGGACCGGGACCGGCAACAGGATCGCAACCCTCGGTGTTGCCCCCGCTCCTCACTCAGCCAGTGAGCGGCTGGTCTGCACGTGGGATCCGAACCCTCGGCTGGAGCGCCGCCGCACTTCCCAAGCGGCCCACTGTAGCAGTGCGCCACCGGGCCAGCCCGTCTTGTTTGGTTTTTTTATGTGATATTTTCTGATTTTTGAATTTGGTTTCTCATTGAAAGAAAGATAAAAGGGAGGAGGGAGGGAAGAAAGGAGAAAGAAAGAAAAAAAAAGAAAGAGAGAAAAAGAAAGAAAGATAAGACGCTGTGTGTCAATACTGTGCTAGCCAAACAAAACACGTAAATGCACCTGTAGACCAGACAAAGCAAATTTGTAATTCCTGCTTACCAGTCACTGCTATAGATGTTGTTTTCAAAACTGAAGCCCCTTTGGCAGAAGTGTGGCACAAAAGAGGCACAGCCGGGCTAAGGAGGCTGTGCAAGGGCTGAGCTGGCACCAGGTCCCAGGGCAGGATCTAGCGAGCCAAGGTCAGCAGTAGCTCCTGCTGGAGCAAGCCAGGAAGGACCTGGGGCCCACAAGGGCACGGGCGGTGGGCATGGCTTAGAGGTCTGGAATTCGGAGGCAGCCAGCTAAACTGGAACCAGTTACATGGCAGGAGGTAGACGACAGGCAAGAAGGCAAGAGACAGGGCAGATACTAGAACCAGGGCAGACAGCAAGGCTGGCTTAATGCTGAATTATTAGTCTAAACTTCCTCCATTCTTTATGCCAAGAAGCAGGATTGTGGTGGGAGCATGCACATTGTCACCAGGCAATTTTATTCTTTGCCTAAACCCCCTAGAGACTAAGGATTATTAGAAATGTATAAATAGAGGGCCATCTCGTGGCTCACTCGGGAGAGCCTGGTGCTGACAACACCAAGCCAAGGGTTAAGATCCCCTTACTGGTCATGTTTTATAAAAAAAAATTTTAAAAGGGCCGGCCCGGTGGCGCACTGGAGAGTGCGCCGCTTGGGAGCACAGTGGTGCTCCCGCCGAGGGTTCGGATCCCATGTGGAGACC
>NW_007797646.1:0-1337 GCF_000696425.1 Galeopterus variegatus | reverse complement strand
GTTGAACTTTGTCAAATGCTTTTTCAGCATCTATATACATGATCATATGGTCCTTGTGTTCGATTTTATTGATATGGCGTATCAATATATTGATTAGCATATGTTGAACCAACTTGCATCATGGGATGAATCCCACTTGATCATGGTGTATAATTTTCCATATGTGTTTCTGTATTCTGTTAGCTAGTACTATATCGAGGATTTTTGCATCTATATTCATCAAGGATATTGGCCTTTAGTTTTCTTTTTTAGTTGTATCTTTACTTGGTTTTGCTATCAGGGTGATGTTTGCTTCATAAAATGAGTTTGGGAGATTGCCTCTGTTTCAGTCTTTTGAAATAGTTTGTAGAGAATTGGTGTCAATTCTTCTTGGAATGTTTGGTAGAAATCTGCTGTGAATCCATCTGGACCTGGGCTTTTCTTTGTTGGGAGCCTTCTGATGACAGCTTCAATCTCTTTTTTTTTTTTTTTGTCTTCTTTCCGTGTCCGGCAACGGATTGCAACCCTCAGTGTTGCCCCCGTACCGGACCGGGGACCGGCAACGGGATTGCAACCCTCGGTGTTGCTCCCGCGCCTCGCTCAGCCAGTGAGCGGGAACCGGTCTGTATGTGGGATCCGAACCCTCGGGCGGGAGCGCCACCGCGCTTCCCAAGCGGCGCACTATCCAGTGCGCCACCGGGCCAGCCCATTCAATCTCTTTTATTGTTATTTATATTTCAGATTTTCTACATCTTCTTGGCCGAGTTTTGGTAGTTTGTATGTGTCCAGAAATTTATCCATTTCCTTCAGACTTTCAAGTTTGTTGGCATATAGTTGTTTATAGTAGTCTCAAATGATTCCTTGTATTTCAGAGGTGTCAGTTGTAATATTACCTTTTTCATTTCTAATTTTTGTTATTTGGATCTTCTCCCTTCTTTTTCTAGTTAGCCATGCTAATGCTTTTTCAATTTTATTTATCTTTTCTAAAAAGCAACTTTTTGATTCATTGTTCTTTTGTATCATTTTTTGTGTTTCAATTTCATTAAATTCTGCTCTGATCTTAATGATTTCTTTCCGTCTGCTAACTTTAGGTTTGGATTGTTCTTGTTTTTCTAGTTCTTTAAGATGAAGTGTTAGTTTGTTAACTTGCCATCTTTCCATTCTTCTGAAGTAAGCATTTAATGAGATAAATTTTCCCCTTAGTACTGCTTTTGCAGTGTCCCACAGGTTTTGGTAAGATGTATCATTGTTTTCATTAGTTTCAATAAATTTTTTGATTTTCTGTTTGATTTCTTTCGGACCCATATGTCATTAAGTAGAATGCTGTTTAATTTCCATGTGTTTGTATAGTTCCCAGA
>NW_007797645.1:0-1337 GCF_000696425.1 Galeopterus variegatus | reverse complement strand
CCTTGGCTTGGTGTCGCCCACACCGTGCTCAGCCAGTGAGCGCACCGGCCATCCCTATATAAGATCCGAACCTGCGGAGGGAGCACTGCTGCGCTCCCAGCGCTGCACTCTCCCAAGTGCGCCACGGGCTCAGCCCTTCAATTGGTTTTTGAAAGTGATATATTAGTTTCACACTATGATAATGTCCAGTTTGACAACTTTGTTTATATTTTGAGGCTGTATTTTTAGGTGAATATAAGTTTAAAATTGTTTTAGATTCTTGGTGAATTTTTTCAGTCCATTTCTGTTGAGTTTAGTTAATGCTTTTCATATTAAATTAGATTTTGTTTTTGGTAGATATAAAACTTTATTTTAGTCAGTATTTATCTTACATATCTTTTTCCAAATTTTTTATGTTCCAATTTTTGGGGTAGTATTGGTTTACTTGTCTCTTATAAACTATATCTAGATACATTTTTAGTCTAATTTGAGAAGTTTTTAGAAAGTGATTTAAAATCATTAATTACCTGTAGTATAATTGTTAATATACGTGAATTTCTCTCTTTCATATTATTCTCTGTTTGCCATTTAATAATGTTCTTTATTTCTCTTCTTCTTTATTAAATCCAACTGTGGTCTAGTTTTCTTTGTTCCATCATTTCCCTCTTACATGTTTAAGAAGTTATATTTTTCATTTCTATATTCTACATTGATATTCTGCATCCTATATTGTATAATGAATATTTAAAATGTATTTTTAAGCAAAATATAAGCTATTCTATACCTTAATCCTCCTCAAAAATAAAACAGAACAGTTGAAATATTTTATCTCCTTCCACTCTCATCCTACGTTCCAATGTCCAAGTGTATTTCCCAGATTGTAATTAAAGATATTTAATTTTGTAATTATTTTTTACAGAAAATACTTATTTAGATTCACTAATACTTTTTTACCTATTATTTATTTTTGTTTACCATTACTTCTTTCCACATATATTCTTTAGAATTCTTTTTTTTTTTTTCCTCTTAATAGAGTCCATTCTTTGCTGGTTCTGCCACTGAAAATCTGAAGCAAACTGTCTAAAACATGGCCTAAGTTGTCAGGTATCGACCCTTACTGTTGGGTGATTCTTTAGTTAAATACAGAATTTTAAAAATCAAAGCCACCCTGTATTGACTTAGGACATTCCACATATCCAAAGATAAATATGATGTTGGTGAGACTGTAAATTAGTACAACCACTATGGAAAACAGTATGGAGATTACTCAAACAACTACAGATAGATCTGCCATACAATCCAGCAATCCCTCTTCTGGGTATATACCCAGCGGAATGGAAATCATTATGTCAAAGGGA
>NW_007797644.1:0-1337 GCF_000696425.1 Galeopterus variegatus | reverse complement strand
GGGGGGGTCCTGTCCCATGTAGAAGGAAGTCTGAATTCTCTTCCTCTCGAGGTGTTCATGCTACCATCTCCTGCCTCGCTAAGTCACCCCCTAGTCCTCCGCACTCTGCCTCATGCTCCTCAGTCCCTCTGAGGGCACCAAGTCCTGTCTGTGTTTGTCATGAGCCCCATGGTCCAGTCCCCAGCGTCTGCACCCACAGGTGCTCAGTGCATGTTCGCTGAACAAGCCAGCAAAGCACTTCACATACCTCCTTCCAGAAGATGAACAGGGTCCCACTGATGATGATGGCCGCGGACATGAGGACTTTCAGGATGAGGGTTCTGCTGAGGATCGTGTCCTTGATGCTCCGTGGTGGCTGCCTGAGGACGTCTTTGTCAACTGGCTCTACCCCCAAGCTGCTCAGAACAGGAGACAAGACACTTTGAAATAAACTGTAAATAAAAAAGGACACTTGAAACAGAGATGCACTCAAGCCTCCCAGGCCAGCCCTCCAGTCAGCATCGAAGGCACAGCCAGGACAGGCATCTGCTAAACGCTCCAAGTCGTCCCACGGGAGCCGGGGCTTTCCCATCCTTGCTGGAACGCCCGCCTGGCAGGAGCTCCAGTGTGAAGCCTGCTGTCCAGCCTCCCGGCCCCTTGGCTTCTCCATAGCCTGGACCTTGCGGGCAGCCATACCCCCCTTCTCCCCAGGATAGTGAAGGAAGACCATCCAACAAGGCCAACCATAATGGGCTTGCGCCTTCTAAGACACCATGGTCTTTGACCCATGCTCAGTTCCTTAACTCAGACAATTTCCATCACCACGTGGGGATCCCCCGCCCCCCAGGTCATGCCTGGCCTCATTCCAGCTGGTGGGGAGAAACAGGCTCCAGGGTCTGCCCTCTGCACAGCCCCTCACTGACTGAGGGAGACCCACATTCAGCCAACTTTGAAACAGCAGGGTCAAGGCTAGACCAGCAGTGGAGGGGTGGCGGGAGCAGCCTGGGCTGAGGCCCCGCATCCCTCACAGGCCCTGTCCCAGGAAGAGCTTGTAGAAGAGGGAACCCTCACACTCAGCTTTGGGGGAACGGACTAGGACTCTTTCCCTAAGTAGCTGGTATTAGTGATGATTAATATAATAGCAGCAATAAGTAAGCTATATTTGAAACAACACCTACTATTTGCTCAAACACAGGTAAGCATGCTTGGTCCTGCAGGTCTCCCCAACTCCAAAGCCCATTCTTTCCCCTGCATCACTACTCCCTCCTCATTCATTCACATAGACAAAAATTTCCTGAGCACCTACTGTGTGCCAAGCACTGTTCTAGAAGCTAGGAATAAAGCAGGAAACAAAACAA
>NW_007797643.1:0-1337 GCF_000696425.1 Galeopterus variegatus | reverse complement strand
CTGGACCTTTACTATTGTTATGAGTACAGATTATTCAATTCCTTCTTGAATATTATTTGTAATATATGCATTTTTGTGTATCTGTGGCACCGAACCTCATAGTTTATCATCTAAAACAAAAGAATATTGAAAAATACATTTCTTATCATATTTAAGATATTTTCATATCTTATTTCTTAGCATGTCACATTTATTTTTGTCTGGGCTATGAATTGATTTTGACAAAACCTACTATTAAAGTGTATTTAACATAACATATCTTAAGGTTTATGGTATGGTCCTGTACTCTAAGAAAACAGCAGCTGATGAAAGCTTTCAAGTGACTGTCTTTCCATTTTGACCATTTTTCAATACATTATTTCATGAGGAAATAAGTTGTTATGCTCAGATCAAGCATTCACATATATCCCAGTTCAGAAGTTAATTAAGCTGCCTTCATTTTGTGAGACTAAGGAAATTACATAAATCTCTTTAAAGTAGATCTTAAATCATAATTTTTTTCAAATATAATAATTTTAATAGTACATTGAAAATTCTTACCTGCTCGGATATGATTCAGTGAAGCCAACATCCTCAACATGAAAGAGGCTGGAACTGTAATGGTGTTTCTAGTCTCCTCAAGCATGAGTTCATTTCGAGTTATAACCTATAAGGCAAATTACACAACCATGTCAAAGATCACGAATAACTACCTTTTCCTTGAAGATTATGAAAACACTAAAAAGTTAGCATGTCTTAAGAGGAATTGCTTTATTCCTCCTTTGAATGATGTTTACATTTCTGCCTTAAGGATACTATGCCAAATAATTACTTTCACTTGTATTTAAAGGAGGAAGGTCAGAGAACTCTACTCTTTCAACTGGCAGAAAGACAAAGGTCAAACTTTGAAGCTACTTAAAACATTCAAGAATTCAATTTAGCTTTTACTTATAACTTGTTTCCCAGAGCAGTCTACTTTGTGTTGGCTCATTATTTTCCCTGTAGCAGAACTGATACTTTTAGAGACACCATAGTGTTAAATTATTATCCCTAGGTCACTTGGATCCCTTGAGAAAATGTTCCCTTGACTAAGTGAGGCAAAGTAGTTTGAAAAATAAACTTTTGGGCAAGAGTTAGCAATGAAGTGTGTATGAGAATCAAGAAAAGGGCTAAATGAATATTCATGAACATCTAGAGACCTAATGTGGAATCATGCGCAAAGAAAGAGGAAAAGGAAACAGCATGGCAACGGAAAAAAAAAAGGAAGAAAGGAGAGCATCAGAGGAAGAGAAAGATGCTAATCTGATCAACAGTTCCTCAGTGATATAACAATAAATTCCTAATTCATCAGGATGTCA
>NW_007797642.1:0-1337 GCF_000696425.1 Galeopterus variegatus | reverse complement strand
TGAGTATCAGTGGATGCTCAGTGGGGTACATGGTCTTGTACTGCACATGGTGGTAGAGAGGCAGTATCCCACTTTTCCCTGAAGGGGCAGTGTCAGAGAAGCCAAGATAAAACACCAGTTTTAAATAAGACTGAGAAAATTGTAGCATAATATGTAAAAGAGTGTGGATTCCATTAAAAAATCACCATTCATATCAAGAAACAGAAACATCTCAACTTGAATGAAAAAAAAGACAATGGATAGGTGCCAATACCAAGATGACAGAGATGACAGCATTATCTGACAAGGATTTAAAGCAACCATCATGAAAATTCTTCAATGAGCAATTATGAACATGCTTGATAAAAAATTTTTAAAATAAAGTTGTAACAAAGAAATAGGAAGCTTCAGCAAAGAAATGGAAGATGTAAAGGACAACTAAGTGGAAATTGTAAAACTCAAATATTTCAGAAAATAAACAATCAAAGTAGTGATGAGAGTAGAGGAGAGAACTAATGAAATTGAAAATATAAAACAGTAGAAATTGCTCAAAATGAATAGCAGAGAGAAAATAAATTGAAAATTAAAATGAACAGAGCCTCAGGGACAAGTGGGGCTATAATAAAAGATGTAACATCTGTACCATTGAAGTCCTGGAAGAAGAAAAAGGTAGGAGAGGCTGAAAGTGCATAGAAAGTCATAATAACTGAAAAATTTCTAATTTAGCAAAAGATATAAACCTATAGATACAAGAAGGTGAATAAATCCTGAATGGGATAAACTCAGAAAAATTCAGAGCAAGACACATCATAATCAAATTTCTGAAAACTGAAAACTGAAAACATTTTTAAAAATCTTAGAAACATCAAAAGAAAATGACATCTTCTACATAAGGGAAAATGATTCAAATGATAGTGTATTTCTTACCAGAAATTTTGGAGGCCAGTGGAAAGTGAGACAATTTTTCAGCCTAAAAGTAAATGATTTCTAATCCAAAATTTAATATCTTTCAGGAATGAAGGGGGAATGAAGACATTCTCAGATTAAGGAAAACTAAGTGAATTTCTTGCCATCAGAACTACCATAAAGAAGGTGGCTAAAGAAAGGTTACTAAACAGACAAGTTATAAAAAAAAAAAAAAAAAAAAAAAAAAAAAGAAGAAGAAGAAGAAGAAACATTGAAAAATCAGGAAAAATAAAGAAGGGAAAAAGGAAAAACATGGGTAAACACAATACATTTTTATACTATTGATTTTTATAAATAATGTTAGATAGTTAAAACAAAAATTGTAACACTATGTGATATTTTTCAAAATGTATATTGTAGGAAAAATTTTAAATAATTATAATTGGGGGGAA
>NW_007797641.1:0-1337 GCF_000696425.1 Galeopterus variegatus | reverse complement strand
TTGTGATCCGTTGCCGGACACGGAAAAAGACAAAAGACAAAAAAATAAATAAATAAATAAAATTTAAAAAAAATTAAAAAAAATAAAATATAAAGTGTGAGCTAAAGGCTAAATTAAAAATTGTACCAATTCTAAAAAGGAAAAAAAAACGATTAAACTACAAAATGTTCAAACATGATTAAGTATGGAGAAATGCTGAGATAAAGTAAATTAAAAGTACAGTGCAATCTAACACTGTCCTTTGTGGTTTTTTTTTTTTTAAATTACAGCCTTAATTGTAAAATCTGAAACTTAATAGGTCAATAAAATAATCCAGAATTTTTAGGCAATTGTTTTTATAAACATAAAATAAAGTTAAGAAAAATCAGTAAAAACAAATATTAGGAAGCATTAGCATCATATTTTAAATGTATATGTAATCTAAACATTTCATAGCACTGGATTATAGGCCTTAAAGTATTAGTATTGGTCAAGGCTCTTCAAGGAAACTATATATGTATATACAGTTGACCCTTGAACAACACGGGGTTAGTGGCCCCAACTCCCTGCACAGTCGAAATATAACTTTTGTCTCCCCAAACACTTAAACTATAACATAGTTGACCAGAAGATTTATTGATAAAAAACAGTAGATTAACATATATTTTGGGTTATTTTTAGTATATACTCTATTCTTACAGTAAAGTAAGCTAGAGAAAAGAAAATATTAAGAAAGTCATAATCATAAGAAAGAGATAATACATTTACAATATATATAGACAAAAATCCATGTATAAGTGAACCCATGTAGTTCAAACCTGTGTTTTTCAAGGGTCAACTGTATTTATGTGTGTGTGTGTGTGTGTGTGTGTGTGTGTGTGTGTGTGTGTGTGTGTGTATGGAATTGGCTCACATAATTATGTAGGCTGATAAGTCCCAAGATTTGCAGTTTAAAGTTCTGAGAACCAAGAAAGCAAATGGAATCTGCTGTCTTGAAAAGACCAATGAACCAACTAAGCAGTCAGGCAGAAGAAGTTTTACCGTACTTTGTTCTATCCAGGGCTTCATTTAATTGGATGAGACCCACCCACATTAGTAAGGTAATCTGCTTTACTCAGTCTACCAGTTGAAATGTTACTCTTATCATGAAACAGCCTCATAGACACAACTAGAATAAAGTTTGTCCAAATGCACGCTGTTTCAGTCAAGTTGACACATAAAATTAACCATCCCTTTATTGTACAGTATAGCTATTTTTTTTTCTAAAAACAGTAATAAAGGGACACCAGTATTAAAAATCTTTGCTTTATGATGCCTGGAATTTTTCATATTTCTATAAAAATCATCCAATTTTTTAG
>NW_007797640.1:0-1337 GCF_000696425.1 Galeopterus variegatus | reverse complement strand
TGGCTTCATTTACCAATGTTTCTTATGAGATAAATAGTTTTACTATTAAAACTTTATCCATTCAGACCTCTTCACAGATGAGCCATTTAAAACTAACTCAAAGTCATGTATATAATGTAATTTAGTAAAAACAGATGCAAAGATATAAATAAATTTGTCATAAAGGATTAATGGAAATATCGGAATTCATAAGATCCCAATCAATCTGCAGTTATTGATTATACACCTTCAATGCACTGGATGCAAACTTAAGCGGGTCTTCAAATTTGCAAAAATGAAGTGCTAGATTTAGAAACTGAAGTCATATAAAAGGAATAATTGGTTTATGACATGTAATTACTATTTGCTGAATTATTATAAACAACTTCTTATCCCCTTTACGATGATAGAGTTTTTGGCTGATGGAAGGTCATCACTTTTACTTTATCATTTGTGTACTTTATCACCTGGATTGTTGACGGTACATTATTGGTATTTTCTTGTATGAGCCTTTTGTTTACACACAAAAAAGTACATGCTGATAGAAAAAAAAAAGAGAAAAGACTAAGATCTAAGATATATTTTATCGTGTGTGTGTGTGTGTGTCTGTGTGTGTGTGTGTGTGTGTGTGTGATATTCAGAAAACTTTGAATTGGCTTATAATGAAACTATTATATTTTGGAGGATATTTCAAAGAATTTATGGAAAGATTCATATTATCTTTAAATTCTATTTTTCCTTGAACTCTTTGAAGTATCCTCATACGTATGTATGTATGTATGTATGTGTGTGTGTATACATATATTTACATGTACATATAAAATACTATCTAGATATATTTTGCCCACATTATCTTTATGGATGCTCTGAAATTTATGCTTCTGTTAAAGAGATAGATAATGCTAACTTGAGCAAACAAAACCTTAAAGGAGAAAACAATGAAACAATTATTTCCTAGTACTTTTAATTGTCTTATCACTTTTATCTTCAAAATTATTTTTCCAAAATTTTTTCCTAAATATTGAAACAAAAAACCACACTAATATTGAATGATATTTTAGTGAGTTTTAGATTTTCTGATTAACAGCCATTAATCTATAACTATCTAGGTTCTCAGGTACTTGAGTTTAGGATCTTGGGATTTAATTTCAGTTAACTCCGTATTTGTCTAAATTTATACAAAAATAAAGAGATACAGTTACTTTTCGCTAACATTAGAACCATTCTTAAAACATATGTAATTTTACACTGAAATATAAAACACAAAACCTGGCAGAACTAGTTTACATTTAAATCATACTGAGACTGTTTAATTGCTAGAATGCCACATTGCATATTTAAAATATATTCATTTTATA
>NW_007797639.1:0-1337 GCF_000696425.1 Galeopterus variegatus | reverse complement strand
CTTGTTCTTCACTGCTTTTCACTCTCTCTAGTCTCTCAGTCTTTCAGCACAGTTCTGTAAAGACGTTCTTCCTGTCCTGTTTGGATCCCCAAATGGACGGTTTCAATGATGTCTTCAGTAACATCCTAGATGTGCTCATCCTCTACACCTAGATTCTGAATTTGCTCTTTTTGGGCAAAAAAAATTTCCTCTTTTTCTTTCTCTGGAAGAAAACAATAGCTTTAGGTGACTTCTTTGAGAAAGCACTGTTGACCATGCAGATATTTTCATCCTATGCAACCTTCTTCTGACTTTTACTGCCACTCATCAAGCCTTTTACTTTTTAATCTGTTAATGATGTTCTGTGGCATGAGCCATAAAAGCTATACGAAATCCGTCTCTTCCTCAATTCTCAGCAAACCATTCCTTCACAATCATTCATTCACTCAACTTTCCTACCACAGATCTAAAATTTCAATTCTTTCATTAATTAATTCAACAAATATATGTTGATTACCTAATATGGCCCAGGAACTGGTATAAGATTTAGGGATATACCAGTAAGAAAGAGACAAAAATCTTTGTTCTCATAGGGTTTGTATTCTAGTGGAGAGGCAGACCAAAACCAAAACAAACTGCCATCTTTCCCCCCTTACAGTCTCAAGTAAATACATACAAGGTGTTACACACGTATATGGAAATAAAAAAGACAAAATATATTCGTGGAGTTCAAGGTTCTCATGGGGAAAGTCATAGACCAACCAACCTAGGTATTTTGTCCTGTACCATTTTTTTTTTTTTCGTGTCCGGCAACGGATCGCAACCCTCGGTGTTGCCCCCACACCTCACTCAGCCAGTGAGCGGGAACCGGTCTGTATGTGGGATTTGAACCCCCGGTGGGAGAGCCACCGTACTCCCAAGCGGCGCACTGTAGCAGTGCGCCGCTGGGCCGGCCCTCAACCTAGGTATTTTAAGTGAGGTACTTATAATTAATTTATTTGTGCATTAATCTAATGCCTACTTATGTGCTCCAGTTTTGCATCACTCGTTGTATTTGATTCTGGAAATACATAGAAGAATCAAACATAGTCTCTGTTCTTAAAATACAAGATAGAATGTCAGAATATAATAAGTGCCCTAAGATGGTTTTAAAGTTATGGATAAAATGCCTACTTTTATTTAAACGTTTATTTTTTAAGGGGAGGTACACCTTGTTTCTCTTTTGTTTCTTTTTTCTCTTTCTAATGTTGTTTTATAGTCAGTTTTTATGAAGACAATAAAGGATCAAGTATCAAAGTGTCGCTGTGTAAATTTATCTAGGAAGTTTTAGAGGCATTTAATTGTTGATTCTGTAAAGA
>NW_007797638.1:0-1337 GCF_000696425.1 Galeopterus variegatus | reverse complement strand
GTCCTTGGTCTCAAGCAGACCTAAACAAGAAACTGAACAGATCTAGCGGAAAGATCATTGAAAGCATATATTTAGATCCTCTTAGGTCAGGAGGACATCCAGCATGGCACCTCTGCTTCATTCATTTGTTCATTCTTTTATTTCACAAATTTTTTGAGAGTACCTTCTATGACCTAAACACTATTATATATGGGGAACACAGCAATGTGTGAATGAAACAGACCTGGCACCTACTTCCCTGTCTTTTTTAGGAGATTCAAATGTACGAAATGAAAAAATTTGGTTTATTTATTTATAGTAAGAATTTCATACTTTTCCCATATTTTGTTACCAAACAAAAGGTTTCTGAGAAGCAGTAAATTCAAACTATGCTCACACTTCTGCAGAACAGAGGAGTACTCTCTGTGTCCTGGCAGGGCTGGTGAAACTGTCTGGAAGAAATATTTGAACCAGAATTATGTTATCCATCTCCTTCAAAGTGTGTCTACATGGTCTTGAGGTTACGATCACCAATGCTCTGCACACTCCATGAAAACAAATGGAGGAGTGTGGCAGGCGTGAGCACTACTAATGCTGCTTGGACCTCAGGTGGGACCCCTTCATGTCACTTATTGAATGTGTGAAGTAGCACAGTCTCCAGCCTCTGCATTGCTCTCTTGTCTCCTAATCGAGGTTTAGAAACAGAGGCCATGCCCACTCCCCTGTGCCAACAAACATACTTCAAGTATGATTTATGATTTATAAATTTATATTTTGTTTATTGCATTTATGGCTTATAAATATGTTGTGCGTGTTATGAAGATCTGAAAAGATAGTGGTAGTATCTACTACAGCGACTTAGGATAGATAAAATTCAGTTATATTCCATAGTATATGGACAGGTAAGTGTGATGTAATTTACGTTATTGGAGGCTTGTTTTGTTCTGTTTGCTCACTGAGTTTCTTCATGAAGACAAGACCCCCTTTTTGTAACAAGTGCATCCTAGAACAAATATAATACGAAAATGTGTTACTTATGGAGATTATTTAGACCAAGTATTACAACTTGTGAAAAAGTAACGATATTTGAGTCTATTTCTGTGGGTGTAATATGTTTATAGGAAACTTTAGACTCCTGTACTAGCTTCTGTTTCTGGTGTAATTCCTATGTAGGAAAAAATATCTCACGACAAGTTGTCTGAAGACCTACCATTCAAAACACCAGGCCTCCTTCTTATTATTTTCAGTGTATTTATTCTATATTTTTTAATTTACTGTGTATAGGACTTTTGGGGGAGTGTTGGTACCATAGTTTTTAATTTAATGAAAGAGAACCAAAATGCATACCAAGTGTTTAT
>NW_007797637.1:0-1337 GCF_000696425.1 Galeopterus variegatus | reverse complement strand
AAAAAAAAAAAAACTTTCTGAACTAAATATTTATGAGTAAGCACTCAAGTTTCTGTATGAAGTAATATATGTATTAATAAGGCAAGAATCTTTCTTGTAGGTACTGCTTCTGCAGAAAGGTGGTTAGAAGGAAGAGGGGAGAAATTGAAGAGAAAGGGAGTGGATGGGAGACTGTTACAAAGGATCAGGTCAGGGTGTCAGTCATTCCATCACTGAGTCTTCACTCACTCTGGGTGAGCAACAGTGCTGTGCCATAGGGAAACCGTGGTGAGCAAGACAGACCCAGGCTGGGCCAAGAGAAGGCTTGGTGTAGCCCAGTGATCCTACCAAGGGTGATAGATGAGCCTAAAGAAAGAGAAAGGTGCTATGAGCATACATGGGGGTGTGATCCAACCTACACTAATATGTTTGTCCAGAAGCCATGGCCTGAGTTTTGAGAGGAAGAAGTAAACCCAAGCAATGTTTAGAATGTAAAACCAACACAACTCGTAGAGAGGGGAGAGGAAGCCAGGTCTTGTGAGAGTGTGAGAGAGAAAGGTGGAGAGAGGACAGCTCCTTCTGAACACCTTGAAGAAGACCCTGAATAACCTGGCCGCAGTGCTCTTCCATTACTCCTCCCTATCGCTGGCTGTGGGGGTTCGTTTAACGTGTCAGCTTGACTGGATAGAGGGATACCTAGATAGCTGGTAAAGCGTTATTTCTGTGTGTTTCTGTGAGCGAGTTTCCAGAGGACATTGCTGTGTGAATCAGTGGACTGAGTGGGGAGGATCCATCCTCAGTGTGGGTGGGCACCATCCAATCAGCTGTGGGCTGGATAAAACAGAAAGGCAGAGGACAGGCAAATACACTCTCTTTCCTGGAGCTGAGCCACCTTTCCTCTCCTGCCCTTGCACATCAGAACTCCAGGTTCTCCAGCCTTTGGACTCTGGGATTTGCACCAGCAGCCCCCTAGATTCTCAGGCTTTTGGTCCTGGGCTGAGAATTACACCATTAGCTCCCCTGTTTCTGAAGCCTTTGGACTTGGAATGAGACACACTTCTGGCCTCACTGTTCTTCAGCTTGCAGAGGGCCTAAACTGGAACTTCTCAGCCTGCATAATCATGGGAGCCAATTCTCCTAATAAATCCTCTCTGTTCTATCTGTCTGTCTGTCTGTCTATCTATCTATCTATCTATCTATCTACTATCTATCTATCTGTCTGTCTGTCTGTCTATCTATCTATCTATCTATCTATCTATCTATCTATCTATCTATCTACTATCTATCTATCTGTCTATCTATCTATCTATCTATCTATCATCACCTATCTACCTACCTACCTACCTGTCTATCATTTC
>NW_007797636.1:0-1337 GCF_000696425.1 Galeopterus variegatus | reverse complement strand
CTGGGAGCTAAAAATACAACAGAAGACAACCTCACAATCTGACAGGACAGCAGGCAAGAAAACAAACTGTTCCAGAACAGTGTCAGAGGAGCGAACGCTGAGGTGTGGGCACCATGCTGAGGAAGCATATTTGTGGGCAGTGATTTCCCAAACTACCAGTAACGCGGCTGTCCCCAGCACAAAGTGGTGCCCATGTGTTTCATTAGGTTATTTCAGACTATGGAGAAGTGCTCTCCCCCAACGTAAAAATGCCTTTCCCAATTCTGGACACAGGAACTTCAAGCCCACCATTAGTGGGTTTCACATACAGATATCGTTATTTCTGCTTTTTTCCAATTCCTGCTAGTCTGGGCTGGGGAAAGAGAGAAAGACTGTTTCTTGAGGGCCTACTCTGTGCCCGGCTCTGCCTTACGCCATCTCCCACGCATTCTCTTAGGGACAATTCAGTGCAATACCGTGAGATAGGTCATTTTTGTCCAGTTACAGAGGAGGACATTGAAGCTCAAACAGGTGAAGGGGGTTATCCAGGGCGGCTCCTCTACTGAACCCTGGATCCTCCACTCCAAAGCCTCAGTCTTTCCAAACACTGCACCAGCTCGAGCCTCCAGCCTTTCCCTGCATACGATGAGCCACTTAAAAAGGTTTCTGGGGGCCGGCCCGGTGGCACACTGCTATAGTGCGCTGCTTGGGAAGCGCGGCGGCGCTCCTGCTGAGGGTTCGGATCCCACATGCGGACCGGTTCCCGCTCACTGGTCCGGTACGGGGGCGACACTGAGGGTTGCGATCCGTTGCCGGACACGGAAAAAGACAAAAAGGAAAAAAAAAGGTTTCTGGGACCAGCGTCAGTAACACAGAGAGCTGAGACATGTATTGGAGGTTTCTTGTTTTTTTCCCAGCATTGCTGAGGTAAAATTAACAAATAAAATTGTGTATATTTAAGGTATACAATGTGATGCTTCAATAAATGTATGTACTGTGAAATGATTACCACAACCAAGTTAGGAAGCATCTATTACCTCACATACTTACTGTGTGTGCGCGTGTGTGAGTCTGTGGTGAGAACACTTGAGATCTACTCTCTTAGCAAACATTAAGTACACAATACGGTATTATTAATTATAGTCGCCATGCTGTACATTGTATCTCTAGAATGTATTCCTCTTGTAAGTGAACATTTGCACCTGACCAACACCTCCCCATCTCTTCCCCACCCTGAGGCCCTGGAAACCACCATTCTACTCTGCTTCTGTGAGTTCAACAATTATAGATTTCACATGTAAGTGAGAACAGGTAGTATTTGTCTCTGACTGTTCCACTCGGTGCCATACAGTGAAGGT
>NW_007797635.1:0-1337 GCF_000696425.1 Galeopterus variegatus | reverse complement strand
AATTGACAACTCTAACAGTGGAGAACATTAAATCTTTTTAACTGCAAGATTATGACTAAAACAAATTTGGGGATTAGAGTTTTAGAATACAGTGCAAATGTTTTATGTACTGGCATTTTAGAAATGGCATAACAAAAAATAAATGGAAGAAATGGGAAGCAAAGCCAAAGGAAAGTAGGTTCACTGATCCCCTAATCTTTAGTAATTGAAGTAAACATCCACCATAAAAGTAATAAATATGTAACTATTTTCAATTGACGTCACAGATATGCACACAGAAAAATCAAGAGTTGAAATCTTTTATCAAGTAAAGATACCTTCAGGCCACAAAGCATTTGAAAAGTTGAAGGTGTTATAAGTTGTAGTTTATAATGAATATCTTTATCCATAATGCACAGCCTAACAGTCTTAAAGCAAACTAGAGAGAACATAATAGAGAGAAAAAGGCAAATGCCCTTAGTCTGTTCTCTTCATCATGAAAGTAAAGGGACAAAAATAATTAAGGACTTAGAAGATCTAAATAACTAATATACATCCAATTATATATACCAAACTCTGTATCTTGAAAAAAAGAGAACACAATGTGCTTTCAAGTATCGATGAATTATTACAAAAATTGGCCATATTTTAGGCTACAAGGAAAAAATACATTTCAATAATTAGGAAAGGACAGCATACATTTTCTCATCACACTGCAAATAATGATAATAACAAAAAAAAACCATCTGAAAATAAAAACTGAAATCTCTCTTCTTGGGTAACAGAGGAAAGTCTATGCAAGATAGAAAAATATCCAGAAAAATAAAAACGAAGGAAACCCTAAATGTCTTCCTAGGTACAATCCTGAAATCACCTCCCAAGGATATGGTCTTGTTTCTCTTATTTTTACATTTGGTAGAATTTGAGGTACAAGAGCCACATAGCCACTTACTAAACTGGAGGAGCTGGAGCTGAATTTGAACTCAGATTGATTGACTCCAAGTTTGTTCATTTCACATTACTCATCAATGCCTTTCAGAAAATCAGAGCCCTTCTTCCTTCATCTGTAAGATGAGGGAGTGGATTTAGAAAGTAATAATTATGCATTGCTTACGATAGGACATGCAGTGTTGTAGGTGCTTTTCCTGCATTAATGCTTAATCCTTGTGTCAATCCTATGAGGTAACTATTAGTATCATACCTAATTTAAAGGAAAATAAATTGACACAGAAGTTAAATAACACATAGCTACTAAATAAATTGTGAAGTCAGGATCTGAATTCAGTCTGTTTGGCTATACACTTAGCCATATATTAGAGTCAGTCTTCCTCCAAGGTACTTTCTAGCCCTAGAGTTCT
>NW_007797634.1:0-1337 GCF_000696425.1 Galeopterus variegatus | reverse complement strand
AAAGATTTTTAAAAAAATTATAAAAATCCCCCCCCCCCCAAAAAAAATCCAAAATACAAAGATCCAAAAGTAAGAACTATTTTGTCAAGTGACAAGGTCATATTATTGGGAATATTATAGCAGAAGCTGTCAAGATACTTCGCAAATTGTGGCATATAGTTTCTTATCATTAAAAGATGTTGTTACTAAAAGACATTTACACTGCTATAATAGAATACCACAGACTGAGTAATATATAATGAGCAGAAATTTATCTGGCTCACAGTTCTGGGGACCAGGAAGTTCATGATTGAGGGGCTGTTTCTTTTATTGCCTTCTTGCTGCTTCATAACATGGTGGAAGGCATCACATGGGCAAGAAAGAATGAGAGAAGACAAGAGGGGGCCAAACTTGCTTTTATAACAACCCCACTCCAGTGATAATGGCATTAATCCATTCAGAGGGTGGAACTTTCATGACCTAAACACCTCCCATTAGGTCCCATTTCCCCATACTGTTGCACTGGTGATTAAGTTTTCAATACATGAACTTTGGGGGACACATTCAAACCAAAGCAGATGTTAATGAAAACAAACAAACAAACAAACAAAAAAACACAACTTCTTAGTTTCCCTTCAAATGTATCTTTCTTGAAAAAACAGATGATGAAATACATATAGAACACATGTACAAATTTGTATAGTTTTCACAAATCAAAACTTAAGTATACTAGTGAGATGAGCAAAGTGGAAGTGGCTGCCTGTAAGGGAACAGGGGGCACACTTTTGGTGTAGATGTGTTTTAAAGGATATGGTGACAATATGCTACAGAGACTCTAGTTACTGCATTTGAAGAGGGAATTCCTCCCTCTTAGACTTTTCCCTAGAAAGGGTAAGGAAACAACTAGGGGATTAATTAATAAAAAGATAAACAAGTGAAGCAGTGAACGGTGAGGGAAGGGACAGGCATTAAAATATATCAATTGCATTAAATTAAATTAATTCCTTTCTCCCACACAGAAAATTGGAATAAACTTTAGTATAAGTTACTTAGGGCAATTTGGCACTATGTAAGAGGAGCTTTAAAATGAAAATACATTATGGGCCGGCCTGGTGGCGCATGCTACAGTGCGCCGCTTGGGAGTGCGGAGGCGCTCCCGCCGAGGGTTCGGATCCCACATACAGACCGGTTCCCGCTCACTGGCTGAGCGAGGTGCAGGTGCGACACCGAGGGTTGTGATCCCGTTGCCGGACATGAAAAAAGACAAAAAGGAAAAAAATAAATAAATAAATAAATGAAATAAAATAAAATGAAAACACATTATCTTGAAGGGAGAGGGGAATTTGTGTGTCTTTCAT
>NW_007797633.1:0-1337 GCF_000696425.1 Galeopterus variegatus | reverse complement strand
TGTGTGTGTGTGTGTGTGTGTGTGTGTGTGCCTGCGAGAGAGAGAGAGAGAGAGAGAGAGAGAATCTCACTTAATTGGAAAAGTAAGCTCAAACACACAGGGGTCTGTTGTCCAGAGAAGCATCCTGGCTTTAGGCAAGTCAACGAATGGCTTTAATGATTTTGTTATTGAAATTGACCATTTCTTTTAGCTGAATTAACTAGATAGAACAGAGGCTTCGACATTAGATAGACAAGTAGGTAGAAGAGTGTGACTGCTGGTAAGGGGTCATTTCGCCTTGTAAATTAGGTGTGTGTTCCTAAACTCTCCTGGCCAAGACTAAATAAGGATGGACGTGAATCCTGGACAGACCCCAGGCTGCATGTGAACATTTCGGCACCTCTCCTTCTCTTTGCCCTCTGTGTGCTCTCTGTCCTCATAGAAACGGTGGTTGTGCTGCTGCACCTGGATTTTGTTACCGTGGTTACAGATGCAGTCCCTGGTGGAGGAGGGGGAGGGAGCTGTATTTTTATAAGAGCAAATTGTACTGACATTTAAACTGGAGGCATCACAACAGAGTACAGCTGCCGAGGCATGGGAGAGTATGCTCACCTTTGCAACTGATGTGTGTAGAAAACTCCCTCCTCCTCGTTCTCAATGTTTTCTTGTGTGTGGTGTGAGCTCATTTCTTAGCCCGTAACATGTTTGGAGAACTGAGATTCTTATTGGGAATAGAGAAAGAGCCTTTTTTTAGTGAGATTTTGAGGGGTCAGGACAGGATTTTAGGGGTTTCTCAACATGTGCTACAAATGATATCAAACCAAAGAGTCAGATGTGGGTAGAAAGCCAAATCCATGAAGACTAGAGGAGATTGGAAAATAGCCAAAAGGAAGGAGCTGGAGACGGTGTGATAGAGAGGGATTCAGGAATCTGGGGATGAGCAAGACGGGAGCAGCGTAAGGTGAGCAGAGCAGTGCCCTGCCTCAGGTGGACACTTGTGTTTGCAGTCTGCTTCTGGAGCCTGGTGCCTGTGTGGGTTGGTGGAATGTACCAGGTGGTTTGAGCTCAAGGAGGTCATGCCATGTGGAAAGTGGGGGAGCCAACCAGGCTGCTGAGTTAGGGCTTCTTCTCCCTCCTAAGGTAAAATGATGTGTTTAAGAATAAATTGGTTGCAAATGTTTTCTTCTGAGCAGCAGCAGGCTTGAAGTGTCTAAAACATTTGCACTCACAGAAGTGGATTTGCTGCTGAACTTGTGGTCTTCCTTGCTGGCTAGTCAATCAGCTAGTCAACAAACACCCACTGAGTTCCGACATGCCTACCGAGGCTGACATGCTGTTCTTGTGTTCAACCTCAACGC
>NW_007797632.1:0-1337 GCF_000696425.1 Galeopterus variegatus | reverse complement strand
AGATGCCTTGAAACTAATTGTTTTGTTTTATATAGCTTTTCTAGTTGTTTTGGGCTAGAGAGTGGTCTGCTACAAACTACTTCAACAAAACCACAAGCAAAAATCCGTATTGTTTTTAAAATGAGTTCTGGAGAGCCCTTGCTATGGAACAAAAGAGCTGCTAGAAGATACATCCTCTGGGGGTTCCCTGGGTGATCTCTTACTTCAATGTATAGAGAGAATAACTGGTTGTAACCATGACTCTTCAATAACCTGCTGAAAAACACAGACCAGCCATTCAACCTTCCCCATTTAAAAAATGAGGGCATTTTCTGCTCTTCTTACTTGACAGAATTGTCATAAAAAACAAATATTTATTTAAATGTTTTGGAAAGATAAACAGATGCACATTATGAATATAGTCAGTTTTCCACTGTGTTTGTTTCTCTAGCTGTTCATTGGATGAATGTTTTTCTCCCCCACTAGACTGTAAATATTTTAAGGTCCCCTACTTCCATTTTACTTCCTGCAGTTTCAAGTTTTGTGTAATTCACAAACTAAGTATTGTTTAAATGTTTTACTGAAAAAAATTCCACCTTACCCTGTATCCATCCATATTAAAGTATCCTAAAGTGCAGGCTATCAGCTAAGTTGTGCATGTTTATATCCTCCCACCCTCCTCTCCAAATTCATATGTTAAAATCGTAACCATCAAAGGTGGTGATATTAGGAGGCAGGCACTTTGGGAGGTGATTTGATCATCAGAGCAGAGCCCTCATGATTGAGATTAGTGTCCTTATAAAAGAGACCCCAGAGAGCCAGCTTGTCCTTCTACCACACGAGGACGCAGCAAGGAGGCACCATCTGTGACCCGGAAAGCAAGCCCTCACCAGACTTCTTCGCCTCCAGAACTGTGAGAAATAAATTTCTGTTGTTTATAAGCTACCTAGTTTATGATATTTTGTTATAGAAGCCTGAATGGACAAGCCTCATTTTGATTTTTATCTATGTTGGTAAACCCCACCTTAGAGATTTGTAATATAATGTGCTAATTTGAGGGACAATTTTTGATAATTAGCTTTTCCTCTTTCATCTTTTCAGTTAATAAAGTCTTAGGATAAGGAATTTTCAATTGCGTGAAAGAGCAGATGACTTCACTTGCTGATAATCATTAGACCCAACTTCATCTTACAGTAATTACTATATGTGGTAGAAATGGACTTCCTTTCACAAAGATGGGACATTTAAAGTGAAATGCCTCTATGTACCCATCCATTCCCCACCCCTCTCACCCTCCCTTTCATCTAAAAGCAAAAGGAATCAGTTGTTTATTTCAAGGTAGTCTTGAAAATCGTTTA
>NW_007797631.1:0-1337 GCF_000696425.1 Galeopterus variegatus | reverse complement strand
GGGCACTATTAGCTCAGGGAGGAGGGGTGGGAGCAGATGGCACCCCCCAGGCCAGGGGCGAATCCACATGCCCCACGCTGCAGCTCCCTGGCTTTCTGCAGACTCTTCTCCACATTCCTGGGGGATGCGGCCCTGTCCCCAGCGAGCTGACAACCACGAAGGCACCAGTTGTGGCCTGTGTGGGGTCATTATCAGGGGCCGAGACCTCGGCTCCGGGGAACGGTCCCCATGGGTGGTGGTGGCCCCTCCCCAGGACGCAGTGGAAGCTTCTGGGGCACGGTGGAAGCAGAATCCTGGGCCTCTGGGGGCTGCGCCCGGAAAGCCTGGAGCTGTTGCCGCGTGGTCCCTCCTCCTCCCAGAGCAGTGCCACGTGGGGAGGCGCAGGCAGTGCTGGTTTCACAATTTCAGGGTCACAGGGCAGCTCTGGGGGGTCCTCATGCCCTGCTCTTCCGCTTGCCCAGGGGTCCAGGAGCAGGTGAGCGCTCACCCGACAGTGCTGTTCTGACAAGGCTCCCATCCAAGGTCCCGGCGATGCTCAAAGCTGCTCTCCAAACACGTCGCTGGAGCCTCGGTGGCCCCAGCCCCACCACACACCCCGGTGGACTCTCAGCTCCCTGGCGCTGGGCCTCCCTGACCCCCGCACAGACACCTCGGGGCGGCCACCCTGCCGCGGGGTCTGACGGTGCCAGGCCTCAAGCAGGTCTGCAAACAGGGTTAGGGTGTCGCCTTTACTGTCCCCAGCTCTTCGCTTTTCCTCCTAGTAGGACAAGGGGCACTATCTTGCGACCTGCATCTGAGGCAGGCCTGAGGCCCCGGGGCTCCCAGCTGCTACCCTCAGATCCCACGGCAGGGCTCCTCTCAGATGCCCGCTGAGGCCATTCCCGCCTTAATTCCCACGGCCTGAGGACTCCACCACCTTCTCTGCTCACCCAGACCGTGTCTCCTCCTTCGCCCCACGTGGAAACACCACTTCATGATCTGAGAATCGGGTTACGATGTCAGCTGAGTCCCGCATCGTGTTCCCCTGTACGCACTCTCTCTCTTATAGAAGATTTCTCTGTTGTCTTTACTGCTCACCTCTTTCTATTTCTTATTTCTTACTTCTCATAAATAAGATGCGAAGGACACAGAAGGGGTCCTCCTGCCGTCCCAAGCAGACCCTGAATCTCCACAGCAAGGAGTTTGGTGTAAGCAGTTTATTGGGGAGGTGCTTCTTGGGAGCTACAAGAGAGAGGGGGACTCAGACAGAGAAGGCAGAAAGCCAGTAAACATCGCGTTGACAGGGGTTAGCGCTGTGGGCACCTGGGGCTCAGTCCTGCCAGGGGTCCACTGAGAAA
>NW_007797630.1:0-1337 GCF_000696425.1 Galeopterus variegatus | reverse complement strand
GGACATCCAAGGCTGTCCATACACCCTGCAAACCATTCTTTGACCACCCTTAGGCCAAGAAACAAGCTCACCAGAGGGTGAAACAAAGCCAAAGGCCCTTGCAGACCCTGGAGCTCTGAAGAGTTTGGGCTGGGCATTCTGGGGACCTATGCACTGGGAGCATGGTCTGGAAAAGGGGGCTGAGTGTGAGCTCAAGTGCGCATGTCCCATTGGCACCAAGGAGTCCTCATCCCATAGAAAAGATGAGGGATGTCTCCTCGTAAAGGCTCAGCTGCTAGAGAGTCTAGCAGGAGGTAGGTCATCAGATTCCTGTCAGCTCCAGGATAAGCCCCCCTGGTATCATGGAGTTTTCCCACCCTCAGGGTGGAAAGATTCAGTCTACCTGTCCAGCTTTTCCTCAGCTCTTTTGGGGGCCAAGATCTAATGTACCCCAGCAAACCTAGACCAACCTTCCCATTGAGGTCCAGGAATCTCCTTAGAAACCTCCACTTTCATGTCCTTGCCCTGGGGTTTTCCAGCTTGTCTCCCAGTACTAGTCTCAGCTCTAACAGCCCTCCGGCCAGCACTCAAAGGCCCTGCATGCCTGCCAGTCCTAGCCATCAAGTGATAGCTCAAGAGAGGTGGAAGGAAGTTGACCTTGGTTATAGAGGAAAATCAAACATATTGGTTGGCCGTCAACACAGAATGCCCTGCCTCCTTTATTTTTTAAAAGCAATATATACTGATTTGATTTAAAAGATACAGAGATTATAAAAATTTAAACAGCCGGCCCTTCCACCCTTCCAATTCCACTTCCCTGAAATAACATGTTATTCCAACATTTATTAACCCCATGGCAGAGCTGTCATTCCCTTTCTTCTGGTTGCAGTTGCTTCTCTCACTAATTGGCAGCCATTCAGTGTTGGCAGATATCCAAATGCTGGCTCTCTTTGGGGGTGCATTAGTTTGTTCTTCAGAGGGCCCAAGGGGGGTTTCCCTTTTCCAACCCTCTGCCAAGTGTGCTCTTGCTCCTGGGATACCCTCACTCATCAAGTAGCCCTCTTCTGAGGGTACCATAAGGATTGCCTTTAAACCCAGGGAGGGTCCACTCAACCCCTAGGAATTGCAGGCATCCTGTTGTAACACATGGTAGAGGAGAGGCTGCCCCTTGGCACCCACACGCTCAGCTTCCCCTTATCTCCAGGACCCAGGAGCATTAGGTACTCTGCTGGGCCAGCAGGTTAGAAGCTTTCAGAAAGAGACATCAAAATCCTTAACTTAGTGCATTGTTCCAACACCTTCGACCTTCTAGGAATAAGGACAAAAGGCCTGAGTAAAAAGCTTCTTCTCTCATGGGA
>NW_007797629.1:0-1337 GCF_000696425.1 Galeopterus variegatus | reverse complement strand
TTTATATTCTGCAGGTAGGCATTAAACTGGTATACCCACTTTAGAAAACAATTTAGCATTATCTTATCAAATTGAGCATCCAGATACCTTAAAGCTCAGCAATTCTACTTCTACAGATACATCACAGAGAAATACTTGCACATGTGCACTGGGAGACATATACAAACATGCACAGCACCAATACTGCTCACAAAGCAAGAAGTGGTGAACAACCTAAATGCCGAACACCAGGATAAAAAATTGGTGGCACAGTCACACAAAGGAGTTTTATATAGCACTGAAAACAAATGTACCACAGTTAAATACAATAACAGGGATAATTCTGGAACCATAATGAGCAAAAAAATAATAATAATAGTTGTACATGACTATATACAAAATGGTTTTTTAAAATATATAAAACAGAGACAAAACAAACTGATATATAGTGATAACATTGTTTAAAATGTCTAATATAAAAATAATTTATATTATTTATAAAAAGGCAACAGAATGATTAACTCAAAGTTCAAAAGTTATAAAAAACAAAAACTCAAAAGTTAGTCGTTGGGCCGGCCCACAGAGAAAGAACACCTAGGAAGATGAGCTACTAGCAGTTATATTAACCTTCCTAGATTGAATAGTGAGCTCATGTCTATAACATATATAATTGCACATATTCCTTTGGATAAATCAAATATTACATTTTTTAAAGATAAGAAAAAAGATCATTAGGTCATCTATTTGTTCTATGACATGATCTGAGGGTTGCGGTCCGTTGCCAGTCACGAAAAAAGACAAAAAGACAAAAAAAAAAAAAAAGTTAGTGGTTATCTGAAAGGACAGAGAAAAAACACCTAGGTAGATGAGCCACTAGCAGTTATATTAACCTTCCTAGATTGAATAGTGAGTTCATGTCTATAACATATATAATTGCACATATTCCTTTGGATAAATCAAATATTACATTTTTTAAAGATAAGAAAAAAGATCATTAGGTCATCTATTTGTTCTATGACATGATAAAATTAGAAAAATGGAAATAAACAATAAACAGATAAATGATCATTTAAATTACATAATATATTTAAATTATATGGAGTATTTATTATTAGCCCCATTTTACTGATGAGGAAACAGGTTTAGAAAGATGGGGTGATTTTCCACATCCAGTTAAGTGAAAGTGACACAGCTGGGCTTTTTTTTTTTTTGACGGCTGGCCGGCATGGGAGATACAAACCCTTGACCTTGGTGTTATCAGCACCACACTCAAACCAACTGAGCTAACCAACTGAGCTAGTCCTCTGAGCTGGACTTTTAATTAACTTTAAAACTCATGTTTTTAACACTATGCTATA
>NW_007797628.1:0-1337 GCF_000696425.1 Galeopterus variegatus | reverse complement strand
AAAAAAAAAAAAAAAAAAAAAAATGCCCATAAGAATTATGTTGGGTGAAAAGAGTTAAAGATTGGAAGTTATCTACAGGAACATATATCCTCCTTCTTCCAGCACTACCAAACATACTTGTCTCATCTATTTCCCAAATTGATTAAGGAATTACATGTGTTCAGAGCCCAAAGTTATCTCTGTAGCGGTGAGGTTGGGCACCAGCTCTGCAGACAGATAAACCAGGGTTCTTCTTGGAGCTTCAGTATTTATAAGCAATGTCTACTAGAGCAGTTACCAAAACTCTCTTAGATTCAGGATATTCTCTCATAAAATAAGGATAATAGTACCTATTTCTTAAAGCTGTCCTAAAGATTAAATAATAATCTTTAAGTAGGTAATCAACCAAATTTATCTGAATTCCTATCTCTCCTCTATCCAAGCAGAACAAATCATGTGAGTTCTAACTTGAGGCAATGCCTCTCACATCTGAAACCTTTTCTCACCAGCTGTTTCTCATCAACTTCCATCTCTTCCTCATTCTATTCATCTTCTGCAATATTGTTATTGTTTTCTCTCAAAATCCATCTGGTCACATCACATGTCACCATATGTAATGACTTATTGCTAATTTCCTGTTGTTTATATTCTGAAAGTCAACAACTCAGTGTGAAATTCAGAGCTGTCCGGTCTGAACTCATCCCACATCCTAAGTGTGGGGTCTTATTGGAGCCACACCACAGTTAGTATTCAACAAACACTCACAGATTTATGGCTTTGTCTATGCGGATCCCTCAATCTAAAATATCATTTTCCAGTGTCTTATTCTTCACGTCCCAGATCAAAGTCATCTCTAGGGGAAGCCTTCCTCATTTGTGCTCCTGTAGTACATATTTCTACCATAAGCCTTACCATGATATATTGTGAATATATGAAGCATTTCTATACCATTGTGAGCTATTTGAAGTCAAACAGACACCCCTCTATATAGTAAATAGAAGATATCAGCATAGGGCCGGCCCGGTGGTGCACTGGATAGTGCGCCGCTTGGGAAGCACGGCGGTGCTCCCGCCCGAGGGTTCGGATCCCACATACAGACCGGTTCCTGCTCACTGGCTGAGCGAGGCACGGGAGCAACACCGAGGGTTGCGATCCCGTTGCCGGTCCCCGGTCCGGTACGGGGGCAACACTGAGGGTTGCGATCTGTTGCTGGACACAGAAAAAGACAAAAAGACAAAAAAAAAAAAGAAGATATCAGCATATATAAGTTTTCAGCTAAATAAACAGAAATTGCAACAGATAAACTTAATAAAAAAAGAGAATTTCTTGGTGATTTGACTGTACTTAAATATTTGTAG
>NW_007797627.1:0-1337 GCF_000696425.1 Galeopterus variegatus | reverse complement strand
CATTAGAGATACCCCCAGCCTGGATTTACCCCACTAGAGTCTGCCTAGGACAGAAACACCATGTGACAGTCACTGAAAGGGCACACTAAATTTTCTTTCCAGGCATCATCCTCAGATGTTTGGGATGCGACCACAGATCCTAACTCTCTTTAACAACCATTTTGGATTGATGAGCCATGAACGTACTGGCTTATATTTACTGCTTGAAGTAAGCCTGACAATATTATTAATAGGCTGGGGGGAAGAGATCAGTCAATCCAGGTAGTCCACAAAAACATGCCTGAGCCTCTCAGTTGAGGGCAGGTCAACATTCTCAGTGTGTGTCTCTTTCCCGGGACCCTCCCTTTTCCATAATGCAGATGTGGAACATAAAAGGGCATGTACTCAAGGGATGAGATTTAGTAAAACTAACTCTTACTGCTTCATTAAAGACATTCTTAAGTGAACAGGAATACTTTTGTGTGTGATTAAGCTTGGTAGTTTGAAAATAATGATCAATTTATTTATGAATAATTTATTTATAAGTGAACTTAAGCTAGTTCATGACTTTTTCTTTTTACATTTTTAAAAGCCTTATCGACCACTCACCATGTAAATGACACCTTGCTAGATGCTAGAACAAAGCTTACAAGCTGAGAAGGCATGCTTGGGAGGAAAGCAGAATAGGAACAAGAACGGAAGGAAGAGTAAACTTTGGGATGGAGGGGAGAGGGAAAAGAGGAAAGGGAGACAAATACAGAGAAGCCAAAGCAGGGAAGGAAAGAGCAAGAGAACATAGTTATCTGTTGCAGAGAGAAAAAGGATTTTGTAAAAAAGCTATAGCTATATTTGTAACCCCTTGTCAAAATTTAGAAATAAGTCCTCACATATAAAATTGAGTGGATGTTTTTCCCAGAAAAAAATGGCAGGATTAATTTTTCCTAATTTCTCTTTTTCTTTTATACCTTTCAATGTGCATCTGACAGTGGAACCAGCTACTTCTCCTTGACCTTGCCATCACAACGCTCACATGCCGAGTTGACTTTATTGTTATTACTCCTGCATTGATGATTTCAGGCCAAGAATCAGCAGGTGAAGTTAAGTCTGACAGTTCTCCTGATTTACCTCCAAAATATAAGCTAATTAAAGTTACTGCCATGTTTTTAAATGAGCCTTTTCTAAAGAAGCCTCCTGAGTTGAGTGTTCTACTTTCATCTGATTTTAGCAGTTAGTCCCCAAGGATGTGAGCAGTTATTTTTCCTTATTAATGCTCATGCCTTCAGTAGACATACCTCTAAGTGTGACCCCACTTGCTGATCCCTTAGGCCCTGAGGAGGGAAGACGAAAGGCAAGAAGAC
>NW_007797626.1:0-1337 GCF_000696425.1 Galeopterus variegatus | reverse complement strand
AATAATAATGGAAAACTTCCCAGGTATGGGGAGAGACATGGACCTTCTGATCCAGGAAGTTTAGAGATCCCCAAATAGGTTCAACCCAAAAAGATCTTCTCTGAGACACATTATAGTCAAACTGGCACAGTTCAAAGACAAAGAAAATATACTAAAAGCAGCAAGAGAAAAGTGTCAAGACACTTATAAGGGAGCCCCCATCAGACTAGCAGCAGACTTCTCAACTGAAACTCTACAGGTCGGAATAAAATGGGGTGACATATTCAAAATACTAAAAGAAAAAAATTGCAGCCCAGAATACTATACCTGGCAAGGGTATCCTTCAGAAATGAAGGAGAGATTTTTTATTTTCTAGACAAACAAAAACTGTGTGAGTTTACCACCACATGACCTGACTGCAAGAAGTTCTCACTCTTGAGAACTTCCTGCATCTGGAATCTGAAAAATAGTAACTACCACAAATACACAAGAAAGAACAAAACTCACCAATAAGACAAAAATGCAGAAGAGAAAGAAAAAGAAACTAAATCTTATCCCCCAAAACCAGCAAACAGTGAAGATGAATAATAGAAGAGGAATAAAGGAATAAAAGATATTTAAAACATCTAAATTAAAGTGATAAAATGCCAGTAGTAAGACAACACCTCTCAATATAAATGCTACAGGTTTAGTTCTTACTCTCCCATTGATGGACAATTAGGTTATTTTTCACTTTTATGTTACAAACAGTGCTGCAATAAATACCCTTGTATGTATCTTCTTGAATCTAAGAATAAAAATAGAAGTGGATCTTCAACTTTACCAGATACTGCCAATTTTCTCTCCAAAGTAAGTTGTGCTAATTTACACTCCCACCATTAGGAGGAAGATTTCCCATTGCTCAACATCCTCGCCAACACTTGTTGGTGCCAGACTTTTTAATATTTGCCAAATGTGATTGGTGTGAAATGGTACTCCTATTTTTTTTTTCATTTATTTATTTTTTCATTAACATGTATTGATTGTACATATTTATGGGATACAGAGTAATATTTAAATAAATACATACAATATGTGATGACAAATTGAGGTAATTAGAATATTTATCATCACAAAACTTTATCATTTCTTTGTGGTGAGAACATTTGATCTCCTTTCATCTAGCCATCTGAGAACATATAATAAATTATTATTAATTATAGATGCCTTGCATTACAGTACACCACTAAAACTTATTTTTCCTATCTAGTTGCAATTCTGTACCCATCTACAAACCTCTCCCCATCCCGCCCTCCCCCATCCTCTTCCCAGCCTCCAGTAACTACAATTCTATTCTCTACTTCTACATTTTCAACTTA
>NW_007797625.1:0-1337 GCF_000696425.1 Galeopterus variegatus | reverse complement strand
CCTTTGAAGACTCTGTTACAGCACCAGCTGCAGTGCAGAGCTGGGGCACAGTGCTTCAGGACGTCGTATATAAGTATGTTCTGAATCAGCATCCAATATACAGTGCTGTTTCTGCCATATGCATGATTCACAGGTCCAGGAATCAAGGGGTATAAGTAAGAGTGGCATCATCTACCATTGCCCCTAGTGACCCATTAGCAAAAAGGCTTCCGTCCTCTTCCCATGGCCTTACACTGTGCTGGCCTAGAGGTCTTCATTCCAGAGAGAGGAATGCTTCCCCCAGGAGAAGCAACAATGGTCCTATTGAACCCACCCGGCCACTTTGCACTCCTCCTGCCTCTGAATCAACACATAAGTAAGGGATTTATGGTGCTGGCTGGGGTGATTAGTCCTGAGTCCCAAGGGGAAATTGGATAAGGAAGAGTATACCTGGAATACAGGAGAGCCCTTAGGCATCTCTTAGTATTACCCTGCCCTGTGATAAAGGTTAGTGGAAAACTACAACAACCTAATCCAGGCAGGACTACTAATGGTTCAGGCCCTTCGGGAATGAAGTTTTGTATCACCCCACCACATAAAGAATCACGACCAGCTTGGGTGCTTTTTGAGGGCAAAGAGAATGTGGAATGGGCAGTAGAAGATGGTTTATAAACACCAGCTACAACCACGTGACCAGTTACAGAAGCAAGGACTGCAATTGCCATGCGTGTTTCCTCTCTGCTTTGTAATGAATGCATTTGTCTGTGTGTGTGTGTATCTTCTTTTCTCCTATCCCCTATCACATATCATAAGATGCACTGACTCTATACCACAGTTGTTAGATATTAACTTTTCAATGTGGTATTTCAGCTACAAAATATAAGAAGAGTGAACATCCTCTTTATTTCCTCTTCTGGGAAAGAAGTTCGTGCATTTTCAGTTGTACACAGGACAGTCGTATCATGTTAGGCAGAAGTATGACCTTGTTATTATCTTTATTTGGAGAATAAGTGTGATTTAATGAGATGTGTACATATACCAACCTGGAAAGGGGTGGATTTGTGATGGTTAATTTTATGTGTCAATTTGACTGGGCCTGGCAATATTTAGATATTTGGTCAAACATTATCCTGGGTATTTCTGCAAGACTGTTCTTGGATGAAATTAACATTTAGGTTGGTAGACTGAGTGAAGTAAAGTGCTCTCCCTAATGTGGGTGAACCTCATCCAATCAGTAGAGGGCAGGAGTAGAACAAAAAGGCTGACCCTCCCCTGATTGAGACCGCGTCCTTCCTGCCCGGATGGCTCTCGCACTGGGATATGGGTTTTCTCCTGCCTTTGTACTCAAACTGAAACAT
>NW_007797624.1:0-1337 GCF_000696425.1 Galeopterus variegatus | reverse complement strand
CCAGTGAGCGGACCGGTCTCTATATGGGATCCGAACCCTCGGCGGGAGCGCCACCATGCTCTCAAGCGCTACACTCTACCGAGTGCGCCACGGGGCCAGCCCAGAATCTGCATTTTAATAAGAATCACATGGACTTTTAAGTTGGAGATACACTTGATCTAGAATACTGTGGTGGGGCAGGCCTGCATCTTCTATATACTCTGCACAATGCCTGACATTTGGACTTCTTAAATGACTGCGTCTGTGTGAGGATAAAATGCTTTCTAAGTTAAGCGCTAACACAATTATTTGGGGGGTTTTACTCTTGACTGTACTTTGCAAATACTGTGGTATGAAAATTCTGCTTTAAGGGACCCAGATGCAGGAGCAAGAGCCTTTACGGGATTCAGAAGCCAGAATTGATACCCATTTTTAGGCAAACATGGTTGCTCTCCTGTCCTCTCTGCGAGGAAGCCGGAGGTTACAGTTCTAGCTTTCTCCCTTGCCTTGCACATGCCCGCCTTGTACTCCCGCAGCCCTGGCCCTGAATGAGGTCCAGCCCTCATAAATTCACACCCTTTCCAGCAGCTGCAAAAGAGTCCCAAATAAAGAGTGGGGCCAGGAGTCCTCTGGGACATGTGCCAGGAAGGGAATGGCTGCAGCTGTCCTCATTCCAGCCTCCTAAGCGGGCCCTGGGACACACGGCTGGGAGGAGGCATCAAAAAGGTCAGGAAGAACCTTTACAGGGGATCAGGTGCCATATTCTGGCCCTCCACTAATCTAGAGAAGAGAGCAGAGGTCGGAGTGCTCCCCAGGTTATTTGTAATGGGTAATAGAGCCAAGGGATAAACTGAAAACCTCCACAGATCCTTGGCATATGCATCCCCTCCCCTTTTCCACCAGGTGCTGTACTTGACCCCACTTGCAAGGGAACGTGGTGACTTGGGTAATTGCTGCAGAGAAACAGCATATGGCTAAGTCTCAGCCAAGTCCCTGCCAAGATGTCTTAACACACAACCTTTCTCAAATTGAGGGTGGGGGGTTGGAGGGATAAAATTATGGCTTATCTGTATCACAGAATAGATGTGCAGCCATGAAAAATTGGGGTACTCTTCTCTTTACATGCTGATATGGAATGGCCTCTAAGATAAATTAAGTGAAAAAAGCAGGGTGCAGACAGTGTGTACAATACGTCATATATGTGTAAAAATGGAGGAAACTAAGTAAAATATACATGATAGCCAGTATAAACACAGAATAAGCTTGAAGGTCACACAAGAAACAGATAACAATGATGGCCTGTGAAGGAGAGAACTGGATGGCTGGAAAGAGGGCAGAAAAGAAGACTTTTCACGGAG
>NW_007797623.1:0-1337 GCF_000696425.1 Galeopterus variegatus | reverse complement strand
GCAGCTGCTGCTGAGCCTGGAGGCTGCAGACGCAGGACTGCTTCCTCCTCATCGTGTGCGCTTGGGCAGGTGGCTCGCCCTCTCTGGGCCTCCATTTCTGTCTCATAGCAATGAGGGGGTTGGGCCGGTTGTGCTCTGAGGTTCCTTTCAGCCATGACTACTCTGACTTATTTTTTAAGACTTCAAAGAGAATTATGCAGTGTTTTCTCCCAAGACCGTGACAGTGTGAAGGCATTGGGTAAGACACGCTGCTCCTGCCCTCCCTTCACTCCACAGGAACCCCAGGCAGTGAGGACATCGTTCTTCCTCCTCCTGGGGAGACATGTTACTAGCCCTAGGTCAGCAGACTGGTGACTCTTTTCAAGGCTGGCTTAGAGTCCAATCCATTAGGTCAGAGCTTGTGGGGAATCAGATGCCATCTTGACTCAGTAAACGGGTTGTAGGACACCCAGGGAGAGCAGGCCTGGCCCAGAACCAGCCACCTCCAGCCCCTGCTCTAATCATGCCGACATCAGACCGCTGGATGTCTGCATGCTCTGGGAGCTCTCTGGGGAGGGACAATTCACAGATGAGGAAATTTCCCAGTCCAGGGTTTTATAAGCACAATATTGGGCCAGGTCACTCTTGTGAGGAGTTGTCAGTGATTTACTTTTCTTCCCAAGGAGGGGGAGATATTAACTAAGGGACGGCTGAGTCTCACTTTAAGCAGCCACACACAAAAAAGAATGATGATTTTCTTAACAAGAGTTTTTTTTCTGTCCACCTTGAACACCCTGTCTCTGGTCTTGTAAGACATCCCTCCCTGCTGTCTGCCTGTAAAGGCGAGCTTCAAACACCAGGTGATGGAGACAGGGCTCTGGTAATGGCTCTGTTGGGTTCTAAGATCTGCCAAGCTCCCCAAGGAAGAATGAGGGAGCCAGGACTGTTAGGCGCATCCCCTGGGGCATTGGCGTAATGAGGTCACATACACAAGATTGGTCTGAATGGGTTCCAGGAGGGAGACTTCGAGGAAAGACACTTCACAATCCCCCTGCAGCTTGGAGGTCGTCTGGGGAGATATGGGAAAAACTGGGGTGGTGGGGATAGGAGACATGTTTTATTTCTAGCTGTGCTATTAAGCATTGCATGACCATAGACAAGTGTCTGCGCTTCTCTGACCTTCGGTGATAGTCCTGCCCTCCCCACTTCCCTGGGGGCTAAGGCGGGAGATCTAAAATTATTTCTCCCTCCACCCATCGGTCAAAACATTCATGCCTGTATCTAAGGTCCACGTCCAACCTCCTGAGAAAAGATCAGATATAACGGGGCTATCTACACAAGTTACAACTTTTCACAGA
>NW_007797622.1:0-1338 GCF_000696425.1 Galeopterus variegatus | reverse complement strand
AGATCAGAATAGGCCACACTCTCAGCATTTCCTCTGATAACACGCCACCTCCCTTCTTGCTAATATGCAGCACCTTTGTGTCAAGAACACCGATTACTAGTACATGCTGCTATTACTAAGCTTGCTCCCTTGGACAAGTCATTTCCTCTCCCTATGTCTTGGTTCCTTGTCTCTCAGCTGGATCTTCTCAGCTCTAACAGTAGTTTCCTTCACATAGTTAAACCCTAGACCAACACCAAGAACTATCCCACTTCCAAAAATCTATTTCAGTCAGTCAAGGGTATCCCTCAAATTCCCTTACTCTATTAATTTTTTTCCCACCATTTCCCCAAGTTCATTGAGATGTACCACTTTCTTACTATTGAGGTCACCGGTTATCATTGACCATTGTCAATGATCATATCTCTGTTTTCATTTTCTTGATCTTCAGATGTTTTTGACATAGATGCTGCATAATTTTTGAAATGATTTCTTCTCTAGGCTCCTGGATCATGCTTCTGGATTTCCTTCTAGGGTCCTGCTTCTGGATTTCCTTCTATCTTACCTGCTCCTCCTTCTCAGTCTCCCTTTTTGATTCAACCTTCCCCTCAACCACACCTCTGAATGCTGGAGATTGTCAGGACTCAGTCCTTGGCCCTTTTCTTTTCTGGATCCACGTTCTCTTGTTAGTTGTTTCCATCTAATCTCATAGCTTACAACACCCCGCCCCCCATTTATACTTCTCTCCTGGGCTTCAGATTTGTACAGACAGTTCCTGAATTACAATGCTTCCACTTATATGATTTTGCGACTTTATGATGGTGTGAAAGCAATACACATTCAGTAAAAACCGTACTTTGAGTACACATGCAACCATTCTGTTTTTCACTTTCAATGCAGTATCCTATAAATTTCGTGAAATAGTCAATAATTTTTTATAATGTAGGTTTCGTGTTAGATGATGCGGCCCAACTGTAGGCTAATGTTAGGTCTCCTGAGCATGTTTAAGGTAGGCTAGACTAAGCCATGATGTTAGGAAGGTTAGGTGTATCAAGTGCATTTTTAGCTGATGATGCTTTTAACTAACAATGAATTTATCAGGACATAACTCCCTTGTAAGTTGAGGAGCCTCTGTATATGCATCCCCATTTAGATACCTAATAGAAACCTCCAACTAGCAGAACCATTGCTTTCCTGGCCCTCTTCAGACTTCAGAGCACCACTATCCATGCCGTTCTCAGAAAAAATAATAACGGCATGGGCGTCAAGTTTGACCTCTCCTCACATCACACTTTCTCTCTGTTAGTAGGTCCTGTTGGCAAAACATTCAAAATAGATTCTGATTTCAACAGCTCAAAA
>NW_007797621.1:0-1338 GCF_000696425.1 Galeopterus variegatus | reverse complement strand
TGTGAAACCATCACCAATGTCTATGCCATTAATCTATTCATCACCTCCAGAAGTTTCTTTCTGTTATCTTATTTATTATTATCATTATGTTATTAGTGATAAAAACACACTCAAACATAAGATCTATCCTCAGCTAATTTTTAAGTATAAAATACAGTATTGTTAACTGTAAGGTACGGCACTAGGACTTAATTATCTTGCAATGTTAGGTAGGAAGTCAGACATGAGCGACAGGGGGCTGGGCAATGGCTCTGCAGATGTCCTAACACCACCCAAGGACCACGCTGGTCCTTTCTAACCCACCTACTTTGTGGTTGGGCTTGAGACAGGCACATCCTGGTAGCAAGAACTGGAGCCAAGTCAGATTAATTTAGTTTCTAGATCCTGTGCAGCCTGCATCAGTCCGCCCTTGCATTGACATTTGCTCATTATAATCTCGTTATAATAAAATTAACATTGTGGTTTTTGCTCACCCTTGCCCTCCGTGGGTTTTTCTGCATGCATTACAGTTAAGAATATGCGAAGAAGGAAACAGTCAGATAGCCCACAAGTGCCAATAAAGAGATGTAAACATACCCATCACAATGACACGTCTTAGAACTGCCCCAAACTTTAATCAAATAAATACCAATGTCCAACATCATTTGGCACCATTGTCTCCCTTCGCTTGGCCCATTTCCCTTGTGAAAGTAGTTCAATAACTTTGCTTTGCTTTACTTTCGTTTTGCTGATCTGTAGTTTTTTACTGCATTGGGAAAAAGGACCAAAGAATTGCCAAAATTCTGGTAGGTAACAGTATAACCAAAACTTTGTACCCTTTGACTAATACTTCCCTGTATCTCCCTACTCCCAGCTGGCAACCACCATTCCACTCTCTGTTTTTATGAGTTTGATAATTTTAGATTTACCATGTAAGTGGCAGCACGCATTATTTGTCCTTCTGTATCTGTCTTATTTCAACTAGAGTAATGTCTGCCAAGTGCTTCCATGTCGTTGCAGATGGCTTTATTTTTCCCTTTTTTACGGCTAAATAATATTTCATTGCATGTATATATCACATTTTCTTTATCCATTAGTGGACGTTTAAATTGTTTCCATTTTTGCTATAGTGAATAATGACATGCAATGACATGGGGTTTTAGACATCTCTCCAAAATTTTGATTTCAGCTCCTTGGGATATATACTCAGAAGTGGGATGAATAGATCATATAGTAGTTCTTTTTAATTTTTTTGAGAAATCTCTATACTGTTTTCTATAGTGGTTGTACCAATTTACATTTCCATCAACATCGTGCAAGGATATTTTTTTCTCCATAAACTCTCCAGAATTTATAAGT
>NW_007797620.1:0-1338 GCF_000696425.1 Galeopterus variegatus | reverse complement strand
AGAAGAATCACTTCGTAGAGTGATTGGACTTGTTTAGTAAGGCCCGGGAGGCGGATCTGAGACAAGAACAGGGTAGGAGGTCGGGGGAGGCCAATTTGGCTTCATATAAGGAAGCATTTGGGGCAGATTCGGGCGGTTGAAAAAACGACACGGAGCAGGTTAGCGCTGCATTCGAGGTCACTCCGGACGGGAAGAAATCTCGGTGGAAGAGTCCCGGGCGGTACTCCAGGGATTCTGAGTTTCTAGACAAGGTCTCGGACCAGAGAGGGTTCCCAACAGGAAGCAGAGGGTCGAAGTGAGTGAAAGAGAGGCCAGCCTCGTCCCGTCCGCCTCCACTTGCGCAGCCTTCCTCCTGTTAAATACTAGAACCTACCGCGGAGGACTGGGACTCCCGCCCCCAAGCTGCCGCGCGCTGGGAAACGCCGTTGCTATGGCGGCGGCAGCGGTTGGCCCGAGGATTCAGAGCAGGCTTGGGGGAGGGAAGCCAAATCGGTTCAGGGGAGTGGGCGTGGCTTCGGTTACTATGGCAGCGGGACGCGCAGGCCGGGCCTGAGCCCAGTTTCAAGGCCAGTACTCCACCATTCCCTTACATGGCACCCAAGAAAGAGAAAGGCGGGACAGTGAGCAACAGTTCTAAGATATGGGAACCCCTGCTCATCGCTGCACACTTCAATCAGGTGAGCCTTCAGCCCTCAAGTCCTCTCTGCCCCCGGCAAGGCCGGAGCGCCGCCAGAGCCTCCCAGGCCACGCCGTCAGGCTCGCCCTTCCTCCCAGACGCCACCGTTGCCCTCCCATCGAAAACTCAGGCGTGCTCAGTACTGCTCTCCCAGTCCTGATGGCTCTGCGCACAAAACGACCCAGCGTCCCATGCGCAGGGAGTGCTTGAAGAAGTGAACGTTAGGGAAGAAGGAAGGGAACGCCCACCGGGTGAGTCAGTGTGATTTCCAGCGGGTGGTGAGAGGTGCATGGTGGGGAAGAGAGGAGGTGTCGCTCTGACACCTCAAGACCCTTTTCAGTGAAGTCGTCCAGATGACACTCCACAACTGTACTGGAGTTGTCTTTATGACCTGTTCCCTTCCTCCTGACAGCTCCTGAAGGACAGGAATCTTGTCAAATTGCCTGTGGCCTGGCCCATAGCAGGGCTTTAATAAATGTTGAGTGAAAATAGACCTGGAGTGCCTACGATAACAATGTATTTAATACAAATGAGCCTTCTACAGGTGGGAAGCGATGACTTTCCTATGTAATGCCCTGATACCATCATATGGAAGTTTTGACATATTTTGAAGTATAGGAGAGAACAGTGCAAGGCTGGCTGCCAGACTCATCCATAGGATG
>NW_007797619.1:0-1338 GCF_000696425.1 Galeopterus variegatus | reverse complement strand
TACACACACACACACACACACACACACACATATATATATATATATATATGTATAAACTAATTGATTAAGAATTTATGAATATGGACTTGGTTCCAAATCACCAGAAGTTATATTTGTGAAAAGGGTATGAAATAGTTTGTAAAAATATTAAAACCACCTTAAACTTTCAAATATTTCCCCTTCTAACTACTAAAAATAATAGTTCTATTACATTTTGCAATAGGGAATTTACATTAGAGTATTATCTTAAATTCAGGTTATTGCAATTTCAAAAGGCCACTAACACACTAATACGTATCCAGATATGAATGGTCTTGAAATCACATTATAACATAATAAAAACAAGGGATATCACTATTGAAAACTATGCATGATTGGTCCAGATGTGTCCATACATTTAAGTGAAGAGAAATATAGGAAAGAAATAAGATGTAGTTAGGATATTTAGAAAATTATGCTTAGTCCTAATAGAAGTTGTCCAGGCAAAATACTTGGGTGTTTTCTATGATTTTGATCATACTGTCCCCTCATTCACTTAATCAAGTCTTTAGATCACTCTTCTAAATATTTCTAAAAAATCTGCACATTCACTTACCCGGTTTTCCAACATACTCATTCTAGCCACCACAGCACAATCTTCCTTCTTGTCAATTTTACCCAATTCCAGTTTTGTCTCTCTTATCGATTTTGTATGATGCCACTGAAATGATGTTCTAAACATTAATTTTCATCATTATAGTGTGTTGTTCAGTGTCTTTTAATGTCTTGATAGTGTTCTTAGAATAAAATTCAAATTCTCTAACATTGGCCATGAAGACAAGCCCACTTTAAACACAAATGCTTAATGGTCCATCCTCATATAATTATAGAAGGTAAGCACTCTGGCCATTCTGAATATCTTTCTTTTCACTTGAGTCATAGAGTTGCCTGACCTCTGGTCTTTTGTGGATGTTGTCCTCTTTATATTAACTTCACCTGAATAACTAACATCAATCATTCAAGAGTCTGCTTTCTCCTAGCATATTTTAAAGTTTTCTTGGTGAGTTTCTGTATTTCCATGTCACCACATATTCCTCTTACAGCATTTATCTCATTACTTGATATATATTTTTATTTATTCCATATGAAGCAAAATTTATATTTATCATGGTTGCCATTATATTTTAGACATAAGACAGTATGACACAAAAACAAGCGTTCACTATGATAGCCTAGCAAAATACAAGGATTCGAAAATAAATAATCAACCAATCAATCAAATTAAAGTAACAAGTTTGCAGTATTCATATGAAAGACCATCTATCAATTACAGATGCAAAATTACTATCAGCAAAGTAC
>NW_007797618.1:0-1338 GCF_000696425.1 Galeopterus variegatus | reverse complement strand
ACATGAAAACAAGCTTAACATCATTAGTCATCAGAGAAATGCAAGTTAAAATCATGAGAAAACACCTTACACCCCCAGAAGACCTAAAACTAAAAGACCCACAATACCAAGCATTGCTGAAGATGGGAAGGAATTCTCATATATTCTGATGGGAGTGTAAAACGGTATAAAAAGCTTTGGAAAACAGTTTGGCAGTTTTCTACAAAGTGAAAATTCACACCTATCAATATGACATTGTAATTCCATTCTTCGATATTAAAACATAAAAACATATGTCTACACAAAGAATTACATACATTCATAGCAGCTTTATGCAATAAGAGCCCAAAATTGGAAACAACCCAAATGCCCTACAAGAGAATAAAGCAAACCACCCCTATACTCATATAATGGAGTACTAAATGGCAATAAGAAAGAACTGCCGATATGCACAATAAGGATAAATTCCAGAAACATTAAACTGAGCAAAAAGTCATGTTATATGACAGACAAAACTAACCCATGGTGAATAGAAATTGGATCGGTTGCCTGAGGCAAAGGGTGGGGATACACTGCAAAGAGGCAAGAGGGAACTTTCTGTGGTATTGGAATGTTCTAGATCTTGATTATGGTGTGGTTTAATCAGCTCTATATGTCTATCAAATCTTAAGAACTATATCTTTAAAGTGTATGCATTTTGTTGTATATAAATTATGTAAAGTAGATCAAAAGCATTTTAAATCAGAATAGACAAAAACTGAAAACAACCCAAATGACCATCAACTTGTTGAATGGACAAATTGTGGTATATCCATACAAACTAATATTACTCATCAATCAAAGGTAACAAACTACTGATACACATAATATGGATGAATCTCAAAATAGTGATGCTGAGCGAAAGAAGCCAGCACCCCCCTCCAAAAATATATAGTACATGATTCCATTTATATAAAATTCTAGAAAAAGCAAACTAATCTATAGTGACAGAAGGCAGTTCAATGGTTGCCTAGAGCTAGGATGGGGAGAGGGAGACGGATTGCAAAGAGGCACTATTTGACAAAACTCTTCATAAGGGTACATTTTATTGGATATAAATTAAACCTCCACACAGGTGACTTAAAATACTGAAAAAACATAATCACACTTTACACAAATGACTGAGACTTATATCGTCACCACTGAGAAATCTCAGAACAACACTGAGTAATGAAACAAGCCGTGCCACCTCACACCCATTAGGATAGCCACCACAAGAAGTGCATGCTGGCGACGGACAAATCGGAACCCTCGTGCAATGCTGATGGGAATGTAAAATGATACAGCTGCTGTGGAAAACAGTGTGGTGGTACCTGAAAA
>NW_007797617.1:0-1338 GCF_000696425.1 Galeopterus variegatus | reverse complement strand
AAAGTATGGAAAGAGGAATACTCTGGTGGTGAGAAGACATGACTATAGTCCAGGATCTGATAGGAGTAATGTTCCTGACTACAGGCAAGTCACCGTATTATTGTGACTCTTAAATGAGATAAAGTGTAACATTCTATGTAGCCATTAACATGCTAGCTTTATACATTAAAACTATGAGTAATTTGGACCACCCTTGTAATTTTGTAATTTTCATTTCTTAGCATTTTCTTACATTTTTCCTATTACTATTCTTAAAATACACTTAATTTTTCCAGTAATGCCTACTGAGTATAGAAATTTTATTTTTCATTCTTTAACTTCCTCCACAGTACCTAGAGAATTTCTACTCATCCTGAATTTTTTGGTATTATAAGTAGTTAAACAGGTGTTATGGAAATTCACTGATAATGGGAAGCCATCTGACCTATGCTATTTGCAGTCATACTTTCTTTTATCAGATGCTCATAGCATACCTGGCCTGACTGCTCAATAACAAGATTTTACCCAATAAATCAATCAATGAAGGAGTCAGGGTTTTTTTTTTTTTTTTTTTTTTTGGATAAAAAGAATGAATGTTTACTGTTATCATGAAGGTTGAAGTTGGTTAGAATCATATCTTTGAAGCTTGCTAACATTTTAGGGATTATCACAAAATTAATCATTTTTTTTTCAGCTGTGATCATTGTTGTTTCAGGTGTCTTCATTCCAAGACACTATTTTGTAACGAGCTATGTGGTTTGTGCTGAATAAAATCATTGCTTTATATTCTAATGATTGGACTAGCTCAACAGTTTCCAACTCTGTCGGCATTCTTTCAATTTTTAGAGAGGTGTCTTTTTCAGCTAGCAATAGCATAAAGCTTTGCCTCTAGAGTAACAACAGTATCATGTCAAAGAGGAAAATAGGCTTCGTTGTACCTGTGGTTTGATGTAATGGTTGTTAGGCACGGGTCCACAGAGAGAAATTTCACATAGCTCAAAGACGTTCACCATCTGCCATAAGCCTTGACCCTCTTCTACCGCAGTGTCTATAAGCTATGAGGGAACATGTTATTGAAGGATGTCTGATTTCAAGAACCATCACAGCTGTCCCTGTGGTTTATTCTATCCATCGGCTGATATACTTATCATAAAACCACAAACCTTATATCAACTCATGTTCATATCTTGACTGTTCCCATTACACAAGAAAGTTAGAAAATAAACACTTGTAGCAGTTTCAGCTTAATGATTTTTAGAATTGTGCTGGCTAGACAGCAATTCAAATATTCACCTCCTTTCCTCCCTCCTTTTCTACTCTTCCATCAAAATAAACACACAAAAATCCAATAAAGCATCA
>NW_007797616.1:0-1338 GCF_000696425.1 Galeopterus variegatus | reverse complement strand
CCTCTGGCATTTTATGGTTTTCTCTGTGTATTGATTAAGATTACAGTGGGTGAATGGACACTGGTAGCCTTGAGCGGTCATGTCACTTACGCTAGGCATGCAGCGCATGTGCTTCAAACATGGGTTCTTTCTCCGGCTGGCAGAACACTCACTGCTCATGCTCACGGCCCGCACCATCTTCCACCGGGGCTCAAGGAGGACTCCAGGAGGAAAAACCCAAATGCTCCTGTAGCTCCTACTTTCCATCGGCATTTTAGGTACATTAAAAGAAGTGGCTCATTACAATACCTTATATGTTCTCATGGCAGGTGGCAGAGCTCAGAGTCTGGAGTCAGCTGCCCGGACTTCAGCTCCATCACCAACGGTAATTTAAATTAAGGTGAGTGCTGGTTGCTGTACTGAGAACCCCTACATGGATAACCCCTGCATGAATAAACTATAGAAGTTTATTTTTCCCTCATATAATGGTCCGAGTGCTTTATCTGGTCAGTGTTCTACTTAGCTCCTACTAATGACTCCTGTTTTGTGCTCCGGTTTGTGGCTCTACCATTTCCAGTGCATGGCTTCCAACATTTCTGTACTTGTCCTCATCAAGCTGGCAAAAGGGTAGAGACACAGGGAGTTGCTCCTGGGAGGTTCTCATGGGCCTGGCACACACCACTTCTGCTCATGTGTCACTGACAACACAAAACTGTGAGGGACATGGGAGATGTGGTCTCGTAGGCCCAGGAGAAAGAGCAGGTGTGCTGAGTGGGTCACCACACTCAGCTCAGTCTGTCTGTCTGGACACCAAGTCTGTGTTTCATTCTCATCTTAGAATGCATATCCCCCTGCAGGGAGAAAACCCAAGGTCCCATTCAGTATCAGCATCCAGATGCAAGTGTCAACTCCAAATAATTGACAGGCCTCCCAGTCAGGTTTGGTTGTGGCCCTTCATGTTCTGGTGACCCATGAATCAAAGAGGCAAAGTACCTTCCTGACTTCCAAATTCAACCCTATTTAATGGAGGTGCAGAAAAACAGCAGTCAAAAGTTCTGCTAAGAAAAGGGAGAAGAAACCCACAGTGCTCATTGGTGCGGGGCAGGCACGGAGAAGGCTCCACCTAGACCCTGCTCCTGGTCCAGCCAGGTTCACGTGCCAGCATCCACTTCTAAAGTTCTTTACTAGACATGATTATGAAATTGATTTATCTCCTTGGTCTATCACCCCATCAAGTTGGTAGCAGCTACCTTAAGCGAGCTCAAACTGTGGCTCATGTGGGATGGACACGTCTTCAGTCTCTGCATCTGGACTCAGTCTCAGCCTTTGTTGCTCAAAGTCTTTCAGTCGTGCATCTCT
>NW_007797615.1:0-1338 GCF_000696425.1 Galeopterus variegatus | reverse complement strand
ATATCAGAATGTGCCACCTTGAGAAACTGAACAATATCACAGAAGAAATGTGGAATCTCAGCGCCTGTGGAGAAGGTCAGCCTCATCATCAGGAGAATGTGAACCAGGGCTACCCAGAAAATGACGAACCAAGACATTAGAACCAACAGGACGTAGAGGCGGGGGTTCATGATGACCGTGTAGTGCAGGGGGTAGCATATGGCCACGTACCGGTCATAGGCCATCACCGTCAGTAGAATATTATCTAGTCCACCAAACACTATGAAAAAATACATCTGTGTGAGGCACCCTATGTAAGAGATGCCTTTGCTCTGGACCTGGATGTTCACCAGCATCTTTGGGACCGTGGTGGAGATTAAACAGATGTCAACAAAGGACAGGTTGCAGAGGAAGAAGTACATGGGGGTGTGGAGGTGTGAGTCTGAGATGATGGCCAGGATGATGAGCAGGTTTCCAAGCACTGTGACCAGGTACATGGACAGGAATAGTCCAAAGAGAAGAGGCTGCATTTCAGGATCTTCTGAGAGGCCAAGGAGGAAGAATTCAGATAGTTCTGTGTGGTTTTCTGCTTCCATGTAGCTGCGGTGTCTGCTTGGGAAATGGGCCAAAGTAACATTCAATGAACAGGCAACTGGTACCTCAGCTAGTCGTCACTTTACAGTGTCACCCTTGGATGAATGTTCTTCACCCTCTATTGAGTCCTTCTATTCATGGTGATTTGATCAGTTCTATTGTACCCTATTTTCATTTTAAATGTGTATAATCATTCAGACGTTCTTGAATTTAATGGAAATCTCTCTCTTTGTATCATCTACAAACTAATTTTAATCATCCTGTTTGAATCTATGGACATAAACCAATATTTTCTTTCATAAGACCTTTCCACAATGATGGAAGACATTTCATGTCTTTTCCTATATAATTCCTATACTTTCTGTGTTCTAATAGCTCTACAGTAGCAATAAACACATGGATTTTAAAGTAAAACCACCTTTATTGTGTGACCTCTTGCTTCCTAGGGATGTGAAAGTTAACTCCGAGGGCCTTATTTTTTTCTTTCTAAAAATGTGATTATTAGGTTAACTTCCATGAGATTCAGCAATGCCTTTGTGCACGATTGGAGTCTCAGCTAATGAAAGCTGTCATTATTACTGTTATAAAACTTCACATTTTACGTTAACAGTTTTGGATATATAACTCCCCAAAGCACAGTCTAGAGCTACGATTTAGAAAATGGGTTCTTGCGTCAGACTTCCCAGAATAGAATTTTGATCCACCCACAATGGAATACTACTCAGCTATAAAAACGAATGAAATACTGCCATTTGCAACAACATG
>NW_007797614.1:0-1338 GCF_000696425.1 Galeopterus variegatus | reverse complement strand
AATGTAACCCATTTGACAGATTTTTAAGAGGATATAAAGAATTTGACAAAATCCTTTAATTTTGAAATATCTTATCTGAAGTAAGCTTTAGGTATTCTAGGGCTTAAAAGGATGACTAGTACTGGTAGGTGAAGCCTCTTACACTTTACAAATAAGCACTTACTCTTCTTAGCGTCTATAAATTGAAGAAACCATTTCTGGGACTGGGTCACTTCTTAAAGCAGAACAATTTTCTTAATTTCTGAACCAAAGTTTACAACAGTTTCTCTCAGTGATGGTGAAGATATTATGTTTATTACAAGACCTTAGGTTCCAAACAGTGAGCCTGAAGTCTAATTTTACTTTAGGTTAAATGGATCCCATTGGTTTAAATAATAATAATAATAATAATAAAGGATTTTAAAGGAACTGTTGGAAGATTTCCGATGAAAGAGAGAGATCTATAAAGGCAGCTATCACTTCAATGCAATGATCGGCTTAAGTTTACAATTTCTGAAGCTTTCAATAAGTTGTTTATTCTGTAAAGAAAAAAAAATCAGTTCTTATTTAGTTCAATTTCACAAAGACAATGAAGAGCAATTTATCTTATTTTATCCATTTCAGGGAGCCTACAAGAGCACACAGCCCATCAAAACCCATGGCCCTCAGAATAACAGACATCTGTTATATGAACGCTGGGCACGCTGGGGAATGTGGTATAAGAATCAGCCTCTGGATTTAATCAGGTATGATGAATGGATTGATAATGGAATACAGATTATGCTGTTTGTTTGCCATTTTCTTAGATTTGAATTTTTTTTGTACCCACCAATTCAGCTGTATCAACAAGGATGCAATCTACAAGAAAATAAGCACTATAGGATTTTTCAATAAAAGCAACTTAATGCAGGAAATTGGTTACATAGGGATGGGAGGGCTGAGAAATCAAATAGGGATGTAAGGCAACCAGAGATTAACAACAGTAGAAAATTACGAACACCCCAAAAGGTGGGGGGGGGGAATTGGAATGAAGTGTATTACCAAAGCCCAAGTCCCAGGTCATCGGGCAGGATCTATACCATGGCTAGGGCTGCCTGCAGAGAAGTGAAACTGGCTGAGGGGTGGGATGGTGGCAGAAGAGGCAAAGCTACTCTGGAGACAGCCCTGAGGAAGACCAAGAGAGGGAAAAAGACCCAGGCGTCCTGGCTTATCCCTCCCTTCCTGCTATGAGACTTCCAATACCTCCTGGCCCGACTTAACCAGATGTAATTTACAAGGGAAACTGAGTAATCTACTTCCCTGTGAAAAATAAAAAGAAAGGAAGAGAGAAAGAGAGAGAGAGAGAGAGAGAGAGAGAGA
>NW_007797613.1:0-1338 GCF_000696425.1 Galeopterus variegatus | reverse complement strand
GTTTTTCCCAGATGGATCTTTATTCCCTATGCACCACAAGACTGTAGGACATGTCACTCTATCTCTCAAAATACTTTAACCTAGACCCCCAGCTTCCATTACACATAAGTACTAGTGCAAAATTTCCATGAAAAAACAAAATCCTGCTATTTCTATTGTTATACCAGCCCTGCATGACCAGGAAAACTTTGTTGGTTTCTCTTTTCCCAAGATAGGATCTCTGCCTGTGCAGACTCCAGTTCACACTGAAAATCAGTGAATGCCTCTCACCCTAGTATTTTAAAAAAAGCTAGAAATCAGTACCTTACCTCTGACATGTTCTCTATTCTCTGGAATTTTGGCTCATATAATCCATGTTGCCTCCATGGCTCTCTGATATCTTCAAAAAGTTTTTTTTTTTAACTTTATTAGTCATTTTTATTTTGCAATGGGCACACCTGCCTGATGTGGTCCATACCTGGGGGTGGAAGTCATATTGACCTCTTTGTAACTCTGGTCCAATAAATTTTGCATGTGTCCTTTACATCAGTTTTAATATTAATATGTAATTTTCTTCAAACTTTGTATTCCAATTTTTCTAATGAATGGTATAGTTAACCTCAAATCCTAATTGATGGTTTTTCAAAAAATTTTATTATTTTAGCAGGTTCTCTAGTACAGAGAAATTGATTCCAGAAGTTTTTGGTTTTCTCCTTAAACCAGGTAGAATGGCCACTCGTGGGATCACCTAAAGTGTTCTTTTTGACATTGCCTTAGAGAAGATATTAATCATAGATTATGTGATATCTTTTCTACCAGAATTAAAATAAAATTGAACATATCACATATGCATCATTAAAAACTGTGATAATGCCTTTTGTGCATCTGATAAAGAAATCTGAATACAGAGAGGTAAATTGCCCGAGAATACAGAATTACCTGGTGGGAAAGTTCAAAAATAAATCAAACCAGATATCAAGGATTGTTCTTTTTAGAGGACTGGCTCCTACCTCTGTTTGACTCAATAAATGCCCCTGCCACAAAAAACAAAATTATTTTAATGATTTAATCCTTCTGGTGTGGACAAATAGTGACTTTTGGTCCAGTCCCATCAAATTGCTCATTGCAAAATTCCAAGTATGATCCACGAAAGGACAGGATGAGAGAGCAGTGCATGCTTGAGCTCTGTAGCTAGTCAGATGAGTGAAATCCCGAAACAACAAGAACACTATACAAGATGCAAAAGCATTTCCACCAATTGGAAATAATGTAAAATTTGCTAACTCATAAAGAGAATCCCCCCTCTTTAGGGCTGGAGGTATGTTTGAAGAGTCCACAAATGAAACACTACAAGACGCC
>NW_007797612.1:0-1338 GCF_000696425.1 Galeopterus variegatus | reverse complement strand
CAGCATGACACTGAGGTGCAAGCACCACGACAAGGCTGATCAGTCCTCCCCCTTCTCGGGAGGAGGTTCCATTGATAGGAGGGCACCAGAGCCCACTGGCCCCATCAGCACTAGCCGGTGCCATCTGCCACCTATCCACCTACCCAACTATCCAACTATCCATTCACCAACCCACCAATCTATCCACTTACCCACCCATCTATCCACCATCTAACCATTTGCCCATATAACCAACCACCCATCCGTCCATCCATTCACACACCCATCCATCCTTCCACCATCCACCCAACCATCATCCATCCATCCAAAATTTATCCATTCATCTGCCATCCCCCCACCCACCAAGCAGCCATCTAGCCATCCACCCACCCATTCATCCATCCACCCAGAGTGAGCATGGGACTAAACATCAGTAGTGCATTTACTCCAGTAAATGACTCAGTAGGAATGAGGTCATTAGGTCAGACAAACATTGCTAATCATAATGATCTTTGGTATTCTTAAGAAGATAACGATTGGCTAACAGCATTTTTCCTTTAAATTGAACAAAGCAACATCAAACCAATACAAACGCTTACAAAGTGCCCAAGATTTTTTTTTTTTTAAATAACATATAAATGTATGATCCTATTGATGTAAAATCATAATATGGGTGTAAAAAAAGAGTTTGTCACTGAAATATTAGTAATGGGAATCCCATTGGGATAGTTATTTTCTTCTCATAGTTTCATGACTGTTACATCTGTCCCATATTGTTTGTATAATTTTATAAAAATAAATAAAGCTTGGGCCGAGACCGTGGCGCACTCGGGAGAGTGCGGTGCTGGGAGCGCAGCTGTGCTCCCGCCATGGGTTCGGATCCTATATAGGGATGACTGGTGCGCTCACAGCGCTCATTGGCTGAGTGCGGTGTGGCCAGTCTCAAAAAGGACAAAAATAAATAAATAAATTAATTAATTAATTAATTAATTAAGCAAGCAAGCTACAGCAAAAAAGCATTACTACATAGTTTAAACCTTGAGCAAATGAATTCCAGAAGGGTCTACTTGCATATCACAAGAAGGCCTATACCAGCCTTGAAAAAATTCACTCGTAATGGGTACCAAACTCTAAAACTACTTCTGCAGTTACCCTGGAGAATGCAGATTCTCTCTCTAACAAGGAACTTCAACGATCTTGAAGAACAGACTGTGATTCTGGTACCCACTTCTGTGGTTATGGTCTGATTGAGCACACAAATCACTAGCTCAATGACAAGGAATGATTCTGGTTCGGGGATTGCTGAGCAAGAATCTGGGATAATAATCTACACACTTAAAAATAATTGGGCATGTAGGA
>NW_007797611.1:1028-1338 GCF_000696425.1 Galeopterus variegatus | reverse complement strand
CATCAATCTATGTAAATTCATCACACCAAACACATCAATCTAAGTAAACTCATCAGACCAACTTATCGATATAATTAAACTCATCAGACCGAGCTCATTGGTCTAAGTAAACTCATCAGACTGAGCTCATCGATATATGTAAACTCATCAGACCAAGCTAATCGATCTAATTAAACTCAACAGACCGAGCTCATCTATCTAAGTACACTCATCCGACCAAGCACATCGATCTAAGTAAACTCATCAGACCGAGCTCATCGATCTAAGGAAACTCATCAGACTATGCTCATCGATATAACTAAACTCATCA
>NW_007797611.1:0-455 GCF_000696425.1 Galeopterus variegatus | reverse complement strand
ACCGAGCTCATTGATCTAAGTAAACTCATCAGAGAAAGCTAATCGATCTAAGTAAACTCATCAGACCAAGCACATCGATCTAATTAAACTCAACAGACCGAGCTCATCTATCTAAGTACACTCATCCGACCAAGCACATCGATCTAAGTAAACTCATCAGACCGAGCCCATTGATCTAAGTAAATTCATCAGAGCAATATCATCGATCTAAGTAAACTCATCAGACCAAGCACTTCGATCTAAGTAAGGTCATCACCCCAAGCACATCGATTTAAGTAAACTCATCAGACCAAGCACATCGATCTAAGTAAATTCATCAGAGCAAGATCATCGATCCAAGTAAACTCATCAGACCGAGCTCATTGATCTAAGTGAACTCTTCAGACCAAGCTCCTCAATCTAAGTAAAGTCATCAAAGACAGCTAATCCATCTAAGTAAACTCATCACACCAAGC
>NW_007797610.1:0-1338 GCF_000696425.1 Galeopterus variegatus | reverse complement strand
GGTTCCCGCTCACTGGCTGAGCGTGGTGCGGGCGCAACACCGAGGGTTGCGATCCATTACCAGTCAGTAAAAAAGACAAAAAGGAAAAAAAAAATACTTAGTGAAGCAGATAATGTCTCCGTACTAATCAGGACCTGGTATTTCTGGGAATCATGCACTTTGAGTCTATGTGGACTGAATTTAAGAAATCCAATACACCCAATTTAAGTGATTACTGTTAAGGTTATCTTTTCTTCTATTTCCAACTCAGTTACTTAAAATGAAAATCTCATGATAAATTTTTCTATTCAATTGATTTTAGTTTATAAATACTAATAATAACATTAAATATTTTTAAATTTATAATTAGGAGAAGACAAATTATTACTAATGGCTTTTTTAATTAAAAATTTTTAATAACAAATATTGAACTTTAATAGTAATGCTTATAAAACAATACATATTTTACCTTCTGAAAAGGAGCTAATCTATAGGAGGGTTAATTTCCTTATAAAATTGGATCTTTCATGTATAACAATTTTAATTCTTATTTATAAGTATGATTCTATCTTGGAAAAAATTTCCTGGACAGAACATGTTTGTGAATAGTTAGTAAAATGAAGATTATAAATGCATTAGGACTATATTCTGCCCTTTTAAATATTAAATAAAGGTCTGGTAACTGGACATTACAGATGTAACAGTAGAAAAATTTCTTCTTTATTTTCACATTATTTTATGTATAATAGCTAAAGATTTCTTAAGAAGATATGAAAAATATTATGCAAATAACTCAATAAAGTTTTCATATTTCCCTACAATTGAACTCTGCTATTTTTACTATGTGTAAATGGCAAAACCAAATAAAATGTTTTGATAAAAACTCTTATTTTAACATGAGTAAAATTTGGGAAAAGCAGATAAACATTTTGTGAAAGATGCTTCTAAATAATTAAAATGGTTTAGCAATCTAAGCCTCCTTGGTTTTCTCAAAATTGTTTTTACATAATAGATAACTGTTTTGTGGATGATAAACCAAATTATAAATTTGGGATAAGTGCTTGGTATAAAAAGTCCCCAAATACTATGTGCAAAGAGCTCTGTAAAGGATCTGCCATTGAATTGCTCTCATGGTCAAATGATCTGTGATATTAATCAAGTGGAGTAAAAAACTAAAAATCTAAGTGAATTTAAAAAGAAAAATAAATTCCAAATAATTTAGCAGAATCTTTTATTCTTAACAAAAAATGAAGTTGTCAAAGCTAACATGGAATATTAGGATTCCAACAAGTAAACATCTATTCCTCCTGCTTTTGCTTTCAAAATGTCCAGAAGCACAATACACACAAGATACACACA
>NW_007797609.1:0-1338 GCF_000696425.1 Galeopterus variegatus | reverse complement strand
ACGGAAAAAGACAAAAAAAAAAAAAAAAACAATTCTTTCAATGGGAAACATGTGGTTGGAAGATTAGGCTTTTAGACTCACAATAACATAGTTATTTTCAGGCAAACAGTTAAATACTAAAAGGATTTTTATGGCTATGAGTGTATAGCTATAACATGTAAACATTGCTCAGCAAATACAGCACTTAATTACATCTAGCATTTGCTTAAGAGTATTGGACATTCTTTTCCAATTCACCATCAGCATTATCATTAAAGTAATGCTTTATACATTTTTAAAATCATCTATGATAAAGCACAAAGCTACTAAACCCATGCAACTGTGATGTATGGGGTGTAAGCACCCTACCGTAGCAGGTTCTCAGTGCAAATTGTATTCCCTTGCATCCGATTTGCTTTATGAACATACATACATACTGCAGGAGTAATGCCCATATGTAATGTTGAGGAGTGTCTGATGAAACAAATTTATTTAGACACTGTTGATAAATTGGTATAAGTCTTTTGGCTCTAATATTTAAGAATATCTACAGTTATCAATAAAATAATTCTATTGAAGTAATTTATTCTAAATAAATAATTATGTGTGTGTATGTATGTATGTATGTATGTGTATCTGTATCTCAGAAGGGAGAATCTTTAATTCACAAAGATGTTTATCAAAGCATTATTTATAACAGTATAAAAATGAGAACCTAAACAAAGGAAATTCTTTATATCCGCATGATGAAATATTATGCAACCATTAAAATGTATGGTCATTACATTAATATACTTACACTTAAGTTAAAAGGCAGAATTAAAAACTGGGTATATAGCATGCATTCATTCATTCAAACACTGAGTGTCTGCTATGTGTCAGGCAGTACTCTAGACATGGGCATATAGCTATGAACAAAACAGGTAAGAATCTCTGCTTCATGAAGCCTATATTCTATAAAGTGGAGACACACAATTAAAAAATATAAAAGGTAGATCAGATATGTACTACAAAAATAAATAAATAAGTATATATGGCAAGGAAGAGAGACAAAGAGTACTGGGAGAGGAGGGTTGTAATTTTTAAATAATCAGAGAATGCCTCAAACAAGTGAGGAATGGAGTCATAAAGTGGAAGAGCATTATAGGCAGAGAGAAGAGCTACCTTGGGAGCATGCAAGTGAAGTTGCAAGGCCAGTGTTGTTGGAGAGAAGTGAGCAAAGAGACAAGTAGTAGGAGGTCAGAGTAATTGGTGGGGAGATGTGTGTGCTGATGTTGGGTCTGGTCATTAAGCTACTTCAGGACTTTTACTCAGGCAGGAAGCTATTGGAGGGTTTTGAGTAAAGGAATGATGTGATGG
>NW_007797608.1:5907-7245 GCF_000696425.1 Galeopterus variegatus | reverse complement strand
AGTTCTGCCTTATGAAGCAGTTCTTTCTTCCAAATGCTAGCCCTTTTGTATTTAAAGCTATGATCTGCCTGTTTTGCTTCCTGTAGTTCAGGTTAGACATTCCAAACGTCTTGCTTTTTCTTTTACTTTTCTTTTTAATCATTCCTCATCTAGATTCAGTCTAAATTGTTCATATGTGACATACAAATGGCATGACTACATACCAGTAGCCATAGGTTTACTATGAGCATCTCAGAAACAAAGAAGCAGTACAAAGCATACAATCACACATGCTCTTAGTGATCCACAGAAAGGAGAGTTTGGGTCAAGCACATAATGGAAAGTGCTCCAGCAGAGCACATTTCTATATGGAAATTGAGATGGGTTCAGGGAGTCAGTAGTCAACTCTTCCAAAATGGGTGTTATCTGATCAAGGGGATTACTTTTATTTATTTATTTATTTTTAATTTAATTTATTATTTTTTATTTTAACTTCTCAATACACATTGTAATTTATTTTTGTGACCCTATATCCCATTCCTCTTCCCTCCTGTCCCTCCCTCCCCAATTTAGATTGAAGAGGAAAGAAAGAAGTAACCCAATTTAAAAATGGTCTAAGGAGTTAAATAGGCATTTCCCAAAGGGAGATATACTAATCACCAACAGAAACATGAAAAAATGCTCAACATCACTAAGCATCAGAGAAATGCAAATATAAACCACATTGACATATCATCTCCTCCCAGTTAGACTGGCCATTATCTAAAAGACAGAGAATAAAAAATGCTTGCAAGGATGTGGAGAAAAGGGAACCCTCTACACTGCTGGTGGGACTGTAAATTAGTGCAGCCATTATGGAAAACAGTATGGAGGTTTCTCAAACAACTACAGAGAGAATTGCCATATCATCCAGCAATCCCACTACTGGGTATATATCCAAAGGAATAGAAATCATCATGTCGAAGGGACAACTGCACTCCCATGTTGATCACATCTCTATTTACAACAGACAGGAATTGGAACTCACCTAAATGTCCATTGAGGACAAATGGATAAGGTAAATATGCTATATATACACAATGGAATACTACTCTGCCATAAAAAGAATGAAATCCTGCCATTTGCAGCAACATGGAACAACTTAGAGAAAATTATGTTAAGTGAGACAAGCCAGGCACAGAAAGAGAAATACTGCATGTCCTCACTCATAAATAGGAGCTAAAAAAAAAAACAAAAAAAGAAGAAAGAAAGATACAATTACAATAATTCATTAAACTTTCAAAAGGAGAGAACAGAAATAAGGCTACTAGAGGTGATAAAGAGGCAGGTGGGGGGGGGTATAGTGAGAAATTGGTAAAG
>NW_007797608.1:0-307 GCF_000696425.1 Galeopterus variegatus | reverse complement strand
AGCAAGAGAGACAGAGTCTCCTCTTCTTTTAAAACCCTCAGAACAACACCCATGACCACCATTTTTAATCTGTTCACTACTGCATAGTTCTGCAACCTAATCATCTCTTCAAGGCTCCACCTTTCAATTAACATAAAAGGATTTCCCACCCTCTTAATAGTCACAATGCAGCTAAGTTTCTAGTACATAAAACTTGTGGGACACTATTCAAGCTTCAGGGAGTTTTGGGAGGACATAATTCAATCCACTACATTCTGACCCTTGCCCCCCAAAACTCATGTATTTTCATATGCAAATATATTCACTT
>NW_007797607.1:0-1338 GCF_000696425.1 Galeopterus variegatus | reverse complement strand
ATTTGATTTTTGCCTTAACACCAGTTTAAGACATTGTGTTTATCTCATTTTAATATTTTTTCATCTTTCAGCACATTGCATTTATATTCTAGTGTCTTTCAAAATCCTGAATTTCTTGCTTAAGAAATTGGTTATTTTTAATAGGTTTGCATCACAAATAAATGTGTTAAACACTGTGTTTCAGTAATCCAAGAAGTTGCTGACATTTTATTCATGTTTGTATCTCTGTGAATTGCCTGTTAAATGCATAAATAAGTAATAGAACGGCCCCAAGGACAGCACCCCAGGCCATGCTTTTTAAGTTCTCTTTGAGTTCTCCCACCAGGTTTGCTGAGATAGTAGAATACTTCAGGTACCTCTTTACAATGTGCTCGAGACCAACTTATTCTATCATCACCTACTTTGCCTTAATTTTCTGCAACTTCGTAAAATGAACAAACAAACAAAAAGAATGCTAATGAAAAGTCTGCCATATGCTTGAGACATTTGGGGGCTCACACTGGTGAAATGTTTTCTAGTTTCCTCATCTTCTTCCTGTGCAAGTTTTCTGAATAAAATCTTGAAAAATCATGGCTTTATATCACAGCTGCTTCATAATAAAGTGAAACAAAGTGTGGATCTTTAGAATTAATCCTTAGTGTTCTTAGAAATTAAGCAGGTGCACAAATGTGTGCATATACAAATATAATACACGAGGAATCAAGTAAAATATTAGATCACATAGATAATTTCAGGTTTGGGTAGGAATGCACAATGCTAAATAAAGTAGCTCATAAATTTTTAGGAAAGAAATATGCTGTCCTTTTTCCATTTTAATTGACTCCACCTGTAAATCCTACAAAGAATCTTTACAATAATATTTACTTCCTCATTTGACCATTAATAGAAAAGATAAATAAAAGCAAGACTTGGTTTCTAAAGTCCATTACTTTCTAGGATCTAATTGTATTTTCAACTAATAAGTGATTCAGAAATTTGTGCCGTTGAACTCTGGCTTCTGACCAAGTTGTTGTAACAGAAATCAGATATACCATCTCATCTGAAGCAAATTAAAAATAAATAAATAAAAATTTAAAACTAGACTATATATATATAGTCTATAAATAAATAAATATATATATATATATATATATATATATATAATACTATTAAAGAAATTAAAATATGGAACAATTAAGGTGGTGATATCTGAGAAATAGAAAATAACCAAAGTGAACCCTGTAATTGCCCCAGCCCAGCCTACAGACTTGAAGGAATTTCTTGGCCACTACACAAGAAGTCTGAAGACAAAAAGGCTGCTAGAGTTCACAAGACAGAAAACTGCAGAAGAGGACTCCA
>NW_007797606.1:0-1338 GCF_000696425.1 Galeopterus variegatus | reverse complement strand
GACGCCTTTTGGGGCCCTCTGCCTCCAAAACTCCCCCTGGGGCATGCTTCAAATGTGGAAATGAAGGTCACTGGTCGTGATCCTGCTCTTCGCCCAGACCACCCACCACTCCATTCCCCAAGTGTCAAGGAAGGGGACATTGGGGCTCCAATTGCCCATTCACCCATAGGGAAGATTGGCCAACCAAACCCCAGCCATCCCAGGCATCTCAGACACCTTTGGTGGGACTGGCTGAGGAAGATTGAAGGGGCCCTGGGTCCTTCCCAAGCATTACCATCACAAAAAGCGAACCCAGGGTAACTATTATTGTAGATGGTCATCCTATTTCCTTCCTCTTAGACACAGGGGCCACATTTTCAGTCTTAAAGGAATTTAAGGGACCAACTACACCCAGTAGTTCTCCTATAGTTGGGGTAGGAGGAAAAAAAACACCTCCATTAACCTGTCACATTGAGGGCGTCCCATCCTCTTTCTCTCATTCCTTCTTAGTCATGCCCCAATGTCCCGTCCCTCTATTGGGAAGAGATATTCTCGCCCAATTACATGTTTCCATCTCTGTATCCCCCTCCTCCTCCTCTGTAGCCTCATTCCTTTTAGCCCTCATTTCCGGGGATGACAAAGACACACCTTACCCCTATTCCTTAATTCATCCCATCAACAACATCATTTGGGATATCACCAACCTTTCTTTTGCCCACTGCGTTCCCATAACAATATGGCTAAAAGATCCCTCCAAATATATAAGTCAGTCTCAGTACCCCCTCAGCACCAGAGCGCTTCACGGACTCCAACCCATTATCGAGGACCTTCTCAGGAAGGGATTCCTCCGCCACACTAAATCGCCTTTCAATACTCCCATGCTGGCGGTAAAAAAGCCAAATGGCTCCTATCGCTTGGTCCAAGACCTCCTTTTAATCAACTCCGCCATCATTCCTATCCATTCCCTTGTCCCTAATCCCTACACCCTCTTGTCCCGGGTTCCAGCCTCTACCGCCTACTTCTCAGTTTTAGACTTAAAAGATGCCTTCCTCTCCATCCCCTTAGACCCTTCCTCACAGGATCTGTTTGCCTTCACATGGACTAACCCCAACACTCGCCATTCAGAGCAGCTTACTTGGACTGTTTTACCCCAGGGATTCCGGGACAACCCCCACCTCTTCGGCCAAGTGCTAATCCAAGACCTCAAACATTCTCACTCCTCCCATCCACAGTCGACTCTCCTACAATACATAGATGACCTTTTGCTCTGTAGTCCCTCTTGGGCACAATCGCAGGCTGACACTGCATCCCTTCTTAATTTCCTGGCAGACAAAGGATATCACATTTCGCCTTCTAAAG
>NW_007797605.1:0-1338 GCF_000696425.1 Galeopterus variegatus | reverse complement strand
AGAGAGAGAGAGAGAGAGAGAGAGAGAGATGGAAGAAAAGAAGGCCCCAGTTGGAATGCCCAAACATAATGAAAATAGCTAACATTAACTGAACATTTAGTGTTTACCTGGTACTGGGGTACATACATTAACAAGAGTCCTGTGAAATAGAAACTGCTGAACCATTTTACAAAGAAGATAACAAGCTCAAAAAGATTGAATATATTGCTTAGGCTACTTAGCTGAGTGTTGGAGCTGGGATTTGTACCCGGGTTTGCCTGATTCCAAAGCTCTTACTGTTACACACTGCTACCTACAAACTTTTTGTTCCTGCCCCAGACCATTTCTGGTTTTGGAGAAGCAGCTAATTTAGTAGTTTGGCAGATGCATGTGGCAACCCTTGTACTGTGGTAGATCTGTAACTGCAGAGAGAGAGCAGACACACTATTAGAATCAAAAGTAATTATTTTCATTTGGTGTTGTGAATAAAAGAGGAAGTGCATAGGGAATGTACACAGTAGGTGCACAGAAGATGCCCAATTATTGGAGTTTCTCTGAAGAGAGATGCTATGGTTTGAATGTGTGTGTCCCCCCCAAATTCATATGTTGAAATCCTAAACCTCAAGGTGATAGTATTGAGTGGGGCCTTTGGGAGGTGATTAGGTCATGAGGTTGGAGGCTTATTAATGGGATTAGTGCCCTTATAAAAGAGGCCCCAGAGAGCTGCCTTTGCCTCTTCCGCCATGTGAGGACACAGAGAAGGCACCCTCTGTGAGAGAGCAAGCCCTGACCAGACACTGAGTCTGCCAAATCTGCTGATGCTTTGATCTTGCCAGCTTCCAGAACTGTGAAAAAAGCATTTCTGTTGTTTAGAAGCCTCTCAGTTTATGGTATTTTGTTGGAGCAGCCCGAATGTACTAAGACAGCTGACATGGTGATTACCACAATGCCCAGTATTCTCAACCTCATGTCATGAGCACTGGAGAAACCACATGGTGGAATCTTCTTAATGTTTTGTTCTTTATTTTTGAATCCAAAATGAGCTCTTTCCTATGCAGAGCCAGGAGTTTCAGAGGAGTGGTTGCTTAAAAAAATTATGTGTTAGAAAGAATTAGAAATCAGTTGTGGAAAAATATTTACAGTTGTAGTAGTTACTATGTATTGATTGCTTTCTTTGTGCCAAGCATCTACTGTCTCCTTTCATTTTCATAACAACTTTTTAAGTTAAAAATTAATAGGTGATACATTGACATAATATAAAATTAAAAAGATAGGAAAAGCTTTACAGTGAAAACTGTCCCTCCTATTCTGTTGCCCAGCCAGCTGGTTCCCTTCCCCAGAAATAATTGATGTTAAACC
>NW_007797604.1:0-1339 GCF_000696425.1 Galeopterus variegatus | reverse complement strand
AAAAAAAAAAAGTGAATAGAAAAATCTTTGTCCTGCTACTGACCCCTTAGCAACAGCACCGGGAGATTGTTCAGAATCTACCCAGAGAATCTGCTCCACGTTTGCTAAGTGGATGCTCTTGCTCTGAGTCTATTCAGCCTGGGAACTCCAGGGAATATTCAGAACCCTAGAGACAGAAACAATATAAAGATAGTCATTTCTCTCTAAAACAACAATTTGTATTTTCATATCTTTGATACACAGTCTAATACTCAAATCAATAGGCCAATGGAGATTCACCTAGTGCTGGTTTAATAAGGAAAATAGTTTAAAAAAAATTGGAAAGCTAAAGATATTACCTGCAGGTGCGTTAGATTGTGGGGGTGGGGTTAAGCCGGCTCTTTCTTTTTCCCCCCAGTGTAATGAAACAGAGAAGCTAAATCTCTGAGTTCATTATAATCACATAGAAATGGGAGCTTCTGGCTGTTTTCTGCTCCCCCTCACCCCTCCTACCCTTGCCCCAATCGATACAAGTTTTATTTTTGATGAAAACTTTAACTTTCTGTCTGTTTTTGAGATTTAGGCTTCTTCAAGCCTGGTCTGGCTTTGCAGTCAAGTATATTAGCTCCAAATCAGAGGCGTGGGTTTTGGAAATCCAAAGCAAAGGCCTGTCCCAGAAGGTGGGTGGGCAAAAATCCATAAGACAGAGAAGCCTGGCAGGGTTGAGAAGGCCCAGAGAGGTTGGAGAGCTCTCTCTTTATCCCATGGCCATGTCTTCCCCTTGATGGTGTCGTAATTCCCCTGATGCCAAGGTCAAGCACAGTTCATCAAGATTAGCCTGGCTTCCTATTTAAGGGTTTGCCTAGGCCAGCCTTGAGTACCTCCGGGAATAAGAAACGTGGCCATGAAGCCTCCACATCAGTGTTTTGATTGGAGCAAGTACTTTGCAGGCTATATCCATTTTATAAATATTCACTGAGAACCTCCTATGTGCCAGGCACTGTTCTAGGCCCTGGGGATACAGCAGTGAACAACATAGGTTAACTCATGAAGCTTATATTCTGGTAGGAGGAAGCAGAAAATAAATACACAAACAAGTAAATAAGACAATATCACATAGTGAAAGTGTTATAAGGAAATTTTGTAAAAGGCTTCTAGAGATTAGAATAGCATTTCTGAGAAAAGTGGGGAGGAATTAATGTTTGAGCTGAGACATAAATGAAAAGAAGGAACCAGCTATGTGAAGATCTTGGGGAGGAAATCCTTCCAGGCAGAGGAAACTGCAAAGTCAAAGGCCCTGAGGTGGAAGCAAGTTTGGATGGAAGAATAAAGAGGAATGTCTGCATGGCCAGAGTGTAGC
>NW_007797603.1:0-1339 GCF_000696425.1 Galeopterus variegatus | reverse complement strand
GATTATGTTTATTATTGCAAAATAAGTCATGCTAAAGCACAGTATGCTTTTTCATTTGATTCACTGAGAAGAATAAATTTTCCCCCTATTTTTCTCTGTCTACTTTATTATTTAATATTCAAAAAATTAACACTTAGAAATAATGGAGTCCAGGCTAAAAGCTCAGCTGAGAATAAAATCATAATTAAAGAGACATTGCTAATTTAATAAGCATTCATAGAATAAAAGTCAAGATAACAGGGTTTCTGTTTTAACTCTGATACTTGTGTTCATAACCTTAGATATATAACTTGATTCTTAAGTTCTAATTTTCCTAGCTGTAAAGTTACATTGATTAAGCAGTAGGACAACTAAAGACCCTACCTATGAAGTCCCTTCTGACTGCCGTGTAGCTTAGGTAAATAATAACTTGTTCAAAATGATAGCTGCTCTAAAACTGAATATTAAGATCAAAGTTCCTATATATTTTTTAACATGAGTGTTTTAGCCAGTCATTTGTCATCTCTCATTGCTTCACTGTTATATTTATTTGGCTTTAGGTCAATTCATACTTCTGATGTATAGCATTAGTTATCTGATGTTTTTAAAAGGCTGCCAATTAAAAATAGTATAAATCAAAAGGAAAAATTAAATGTCACGTTAAGTTAAAATTAATTTTCTTATTTAATACTCCAATAGTTATATGTAATATTGTATATTACATTCTAGATATGTTTTATTCCATTTTAGCTATTATTTAGTTAGTTTAGTTATTATCTAATGTGGGATAATTTTCTGCAATTGATCACAGTGATTGTTTTGATTTGCCTCCATTACATATGATTCATAATTCTTGGGCAAATGGCCTATGGAATCGGAAATTAATTAGAAAGTGTCTAAGAATGGATTATATGTATATCCATAATTATATTTATATCCATAATTAGTTAACAAATTAGTTAACAAATAATTTAAGTGGCAAGCACAAAACAAAACAGACTGGTTGATATGTGCTAGTAAATATAAGAATGTATAGCTACGATATCTGATAGAAGCGGCTGTAGGATATTTTAGTAGGGCTTGGAGTAAGGACTGTATGCAAAAAATGTATGGAAATTATGATTATTCTTCATAAATATCAGAATAGCATTTAGTTAATTTTATACTATCAAAGAATAGGACAGCAAGATTCATAAAATAGAGTTTCCCTTTAAAGTAAATACTAAATGCATACTTGAAAGTAGCGTATATTTTATGATTATTGTTTGTTCAGTTAGTAAATTAACATATATATTTAACATAAGAGTGATTAGCTTAAAAGTTAAAAAAAGTGGTTATTTTTCTTTAGTTCCTTTTTTTT
>NW_007797602.1:0-1339 GCF_000696425.1 Galeopterus variegatus | reverse complement strand
AAAAAAAACTCCTGCAACAAATACAAGCTCAGAGACCATTTAAAAACTTAGTATTTTTATTCAGAGATGCTTTAATATTAGCTGTGTGTAAGAATTGTCTAATAAACTTAAAGAATAGAGAAGTAGAAGCCTCACCCATGAAGATTCTAGTGCTATAAATATAAAGTGAGGCTTCAGTAATGAGTGTTTTTATTTTTAAATTCCACAGATATTCCTGATGGGGCTTCAGAAGCAAGAGCTATCGAACTCCTACGTCTAGAAGTAGTTCAGTTCGTTCTACGTTAAACTAATTGCACAAATCTAAACGACCACTCTATCTGTTCACCGTTAGTGAACTATTATCTCAAAGAAGAACTTTAATTTTTTTGGTTATAAATGAAGATTTTTCAGTGAATCCCAATAGAAAAAATATTCAGCAGTTAGTTAAGATGTTTAGTTTTCTCCTCTGTGTCATTCTGTTGGAGATGAAAGTGCTACTTAAGGTTGCCAGATTTTGACAGCAAGAGAAGTCACCTGCCAGCCGTGCTTGTATGTCCTTTCTCTCAAATGACTATTACATTTACTTTAATATTCTGAGACATTAAAATAATCTGTTTTCAGAAAAGAGGCCCCCAAAATAGCTCATCAACTGTGTGCTCTCATTGACATTTTCGTGATTGGTACATTTTACTTCTAAATTCCTTTGAAGTATCCAGAAGAGTCTGGAGACGGAGCGGACGCGGGCGGGTACAGAAAAACAGCATTCCCAATTAGCATGATTGACCAATGTAGTACTTTTTTTTCCAACTTACTTTTGATTGCTATGTTTATTTCATATTTTTAGAATTTGAATGTGTTCTAGGATTCAGAGAGTTTTACATTCTTAGATTGCTTATCTAAGATCAGTCCCTCCATCTCTCCCTTTAATGATGCCAGATGTTCTTGCTTTACATCAACTGTGTGGGTACCTCTGAGGGAGGCAAGCAACTGGGTCAGAGACATGACATTCCCTTTTATGCATAAGACAGGAAAATGATTCGTTTACATGTAAATTTTTAAAGAGGAGGAGAGAAAAGGAATCCCTCTAACAAGATAACCGCAAAGTATTTTTAGCCGTGACACTTGTAAATTCAAGAACTCACCTGGTTTGTCCTCATCTTCCAATCAGAGGTGTGGGGGTTACCAGCGGCTTTTTAAATTCAAAGTCTAATTTCCAAATAACTTAAAAGTATGACTGTCATACAAATGTCATATGGACATGTTTCAAATAATTTCATTAGACTCATTAATTAATAAGCAAACCAGTAGGATAGTAAAGCTAATTCTGAGAACATTTTGAGGATTGGATTTTTATGGGCAT
>NW_007797601.1:0-1339 GCF_000696425.1 Galeopterus variegatus | reverse complement strand
GCAGATGCGACTCCCATGTTCACCCTCATGCCGCCCAGACAAGAAGGGATTCTGGAATGGGAAGTGCATCCAGCACTGGGGACCAGGGAGGTGTGAGGAGCCACCCAGGTATGGCTCCACCTGGACAACCCACTAACCTGTGCTGGGGAGGACAAGGCTCTAGAGACACAGTCAGTCACATGAGGGATGGGCCACACCATGAGTGGTTTCAGCATGTGGACCTCATGGCAACAATTTTATGATTTTGCCCTTTCTACAGTCCATATCGGTTCACCATGGGGAGGTCTCCCCCTCTCCCCACTTTCTTTTAAATAATTAGCAAACTTTATTTTTTAGCGCAGTTTTAGGTTTAGAGAAAAACAGCAGAAGGTACTGCAGAGTTCCCACATTCCCCCTCCAGTTTCCCCCATTATCTCACACAGGTGCAGACCTGACGAGGCAATACTGACACATTACGATGCACTGAAGTCCCAGTCCACAGCAGGGGGCGCTCTCGGTGGCACACATTCTGTGGGTTTGGACAAATGTACAATGACATGGATCTGCCATTACAGTATCATGCCCAACAGTGTCTCTGCCTAAAAATCCTGTGCTCAGCTTTTCAGCCCTCCCTCCCCCCAGCCCCCAGCAGCCACTGACCTTTTTACCTTCTCAATAGTTTTGCCTTTTCCAAAATGTCATATAGTTGAATCATACAGTCTGTAGCCTTTTTCAGATAAGCTTCTTTCGCTTAACAATGTGCATTTAGGGCCGACCCCGTGGCTCACTCGGTACAGTGTGGCGCTGGGAGTGCAGCGGTGCTGGGACCATCAAGGCCACGGGTTCGGATCCTATATAGGGATGGCCGGTGCGCTCACGGGCTGAGCGCGGTGCGGGCGACACCAAGGGTTCCGATCCCCTTACTGGTCACAAAAATTTAAAAAAAAAAAAATAATAATAATAATAATAAAAACAATGTGCATTTAAGGTTCCTCCACGTCTTTTCACAGGTATTTATCACAGAGACGTCCCTCTGCATCCTTGGGAGATTGGTTCCAGGACCCCCCTCTGATACCAAAATTCCAAGGTTGCTCAAGTGCCTTATACAAAATGCCATAGTATCTGCATGTAACCTACACACATCCTCCCACGTGTCTTAAATCCTCCCTAGGTTACTTGTAATACATGATACCGTGTAAATGCTATGTAAATGTTATGCTGCATTGTTTAGAGAGTAATGATAAGAAAAAATGTCTGTACATGTTGACTACAATTATTTTTTATTTTTATTTTTTTTGTCTTTTTCCGTGTCCGGCAACGGATCGCAACCCTCAGTGTCGCCCCCGTACCAGACTGGGAC
>NW_007797600.1:0-1339 GCF_000696425.1 Galeopterus variegatus | reverse complement strand
GTACGGGGGCAACACTGAGGGTTGCAATCCGGTGCCGGACACGGAAAAAGACAAAAGACAAAAAAATAAAAAAATAAATAAATAAAAACTCAGATATAAAGGTCTCATCACTCTGTAGAATTTAGGTTATTTAGATTTTTCAATGTCACCTAGCCTTTCATGCTTTAAATAAAAATATGGTCTTTAGTTTGTCTGTTCTTTTCTTATTATTAGAACAGAAAAAATGATATTTACCAACCTTCCCCAACCAGATTGAAAGGCAAACATAGGTTTAAAGCAACATGTTATATTTTATGCAGATAATAAATTAGATTGAAGGTAAGCCAGAGTGGAATCAGAGAAAGCAGTTAGGAGGCTGTTGGGATATCTAAGTGAGAGATTATCTGGGTTTGTTTAGGATGATAAGGGTAAAAATGAAGACATATTTAGAAACTCAAGATACATTTGGAGGTAGAGATGACAGAATGTGAGGATGGATTTTAGATGAAAGGGGGAAAAATGTAAAAGGAGATTCTAAAAGTTATTCAGTGTGTGGCAGTATGAACTGGTCAGATGACGGCTCCAACCTCTGTGATAACTAACACTTAGGGAGAAACAGCACAAGTACAGGAGAAGGATAGAGACCAAGAGTGCAAGCTGGACCTCTTATGCCTGGATGTCACCGAGATCTCCAACCTTCGCTGTCAAGTAGACGGCCTTGTTTGGAAGATGTATCTGGACTGGCAGCATTCATTTGGGAATCACTTGTGTTTGAGATTACCTTGGGAGAAATTAGGGTTTGGAACATGGCAATTATGGCTGAACTTCAGAGAATATCTTGCAGAGCTCAAAACATTTCCTTAAACAAGCCGATGGTGTCTAAAAATCCCCAAACTTTTCAAACAGAATGCCAGATATTGGTATTGTATGCCAATTTTGTAATGGTATTTTTCTCAGTCTTAATTTGAGGGAATTTACATGGGTCAGGGACTTACTGACCTGCCTAGGCCTTCTAATCTGCACAAAGATAAAGAATGAAAATTGGTACATAATATTATCTACAATGTTAATTATCCTTACCTGGCTGCCTATGTCTATGTCTATGTCTATGTCTATGCCTATGCCTATGCCTATGTCTATGTCTATGTCTATGTCTATGTCTATGTCCATGTCTAGTCTATGTCTACTGTCCATGTCTAGTCTATGTCTACGTCTAGTCTATGTCTATGTCTATGTCTATGTCTAGTCTATGTCTATGTCTAGTCTATGTCTAGTCTATGTCTATGTCTATGTCTAGTCTGTCTATGTCTAGTCTATGTCTAGTCTATGTCTATGTCTATGTCTAGTCTATGTCTATGTC
>NW_007797599.1:0-1339 GCF_000696425.1 Galeopterus variegatus | reverse complement strand
TGAGAGTTCAGATTTATGAAGTCAGGGAAGGAGAGTTGTCCTCTGGATCAACTGGTTTGAATTATTTTAGTGACTCTGGACCATGTATACTGTGAATTGTGTAACTGATCATGCTTTTCATTTGTTCATGGCTGCTAGAAAGCTTGTAGCCATAATTGTGGTTGGATTTTAGCTAGTGTATATGATTCCATTTAATTTTGAATGGTATCTTTAATCCTTTTTGAAAAAAAGCATTGTTTTCATGACTCAGAGTTCAGGTCTGTAATACTCACTGTTGTATCCCCAGCACTCATAGACACAGAGGGAGGGGAGGAAGAGGGAGAGAGAGGGAGGGAAAGAGGAGAGAAGAGAAGAAGGAAAAGAAAGAAAGAAGGAAGGAAGGAAGGAAAGAAGGCAGAAACAAGAAAGAACAAAATAAAGAGAAAGTCTTAGTGTGTGTTTATACTGCATTAGGCCTCACAGTCAGCTTAAGATGAGAACATCTGCTACTCCGTCACCCTGTCCCTCTCCCCTCTCCATTTCCCTCAAGGTCAGTATGATCTGATAAGAACCTCTGGTACAACTCACCCTGTCCCCCCTTTCTCTCAGGCAGGTGTGTTCAGATAAAAAACATCTTGTACAAAGCAAAAAAAAAAAAAAATACAAAAACCACAAAGCCTTTACAGAATGCTGAGTGCTCAGAATAGTTGCCCAATCCCCTTCCCAGATAAACCCTATAAAGCCTCTGCTAGTCAGTACGAGGGTGAACACTGATCTTTCTGTTTCCCCTCCAGGTTTGCTGGCATAAACTCCCTTGCTTGATAACGTTTGGCTAGGAGGCTATTATTCTGTTTGTCCCACTGACCTAATGCTATGAAACTGTGCTATCCATGATGGTAGCAACTAGTCACATGTGTCTATTGAGCCCATGAGAGGTGGTCAACCCAAATTGAGATGTGGCGTAAGTGTGAATGCACAATGTATTTTGAAGACAGTATGAAAATACTTTGTATAGATTATATGTTGAAATGATATTTTGGATATATTGGGTTAAATAAAAGATTTTATTAAAATTAATTTTATCTGCTTTTTACTTTTTTAAAGGTGGCTACTAGAACATTTAAAATGATATGTATAACTCATAATTATGATTTGCATTTCTCTTGTACAGTAGTATTCTGTAACATCATAATAAGCTAGCATTGCTTTAACAACTTTTCAGGCAGGGAAATATTCCTGTGACTTGATTGCTGTTGGCAAAGCCTATTTGTAACAAAACCAAAGTTGACAGAACTCCCTCACCCTCCCAATTCTTAGACTTTTTCATTTAAAAAATCATTAAAAAATTTTAATTGACACA
>NW_007797598.1:0-1339 GCF_000696425.1 Galeopterus variegatus | reverse complement strand
ATATTACTGATCCTATAAATTCCTGAAGAATTTCTTACCATTTTACCACCTCCAAAACTATTCCTTAAATTATTTCTATCCTTTATCTTTTGCACTTGTCTTTGACATTAGGATTGCAAACAATACACCATTTTATATTTCTAAAACTCAGTCAGCCTAAGTTAGGAGTTTGTTTTGTTTTGCTTCATCGTAAGTGAGGAAAAAAATTGCCTCTAAGTCTCGCAGTCCTCTATGGTACTTTCGCAGTTTGGGTTGCTATAATAGAATGACACAGACTGGATTGCTTAAACAACAAACATTTATTTTTATACACATTCACAACAAAATGGGATGCCATACGTACTATTTTACAATTTATTTTTGGACAGTTATCTAAATCAGAATGTACGTCCATCACATTTTGTATCTTAATGTTCCCTTGTGTTTATTTAACCAACCTTCTATTGGTAGACTTTTGGACTAGAAGTTTTTCTTTATAACATTGTCATAATGAACATCCATTTATAGATATTTATGTATGCTTGTGTTAATAATTTTCATAGGAGAATTTTGAGCACTGAAATGTCTCAAAGCTAACACGTATAATTTTCTACTTTAAAATATATTGTCGGGCCGGCCCTGTGGCTCACTCAGGAGAGTGCAGCGCTGGTAGCTCCAAGGCCGCGGATTCAGATCCTATATGGGGATGGCCGGTTTGCTCACTGGCTGAGCGTGGTGCAGACCACACTGTGCCAAGAGTTGCGATCCCTTACTGGTCACAAAAATAAATAAATTAATTAATTGATAAATAAATAAATATATATATATATATGATATATATAGTCAAAGTGTTTTCCAAGAAGTATGTACCTGTTTACACTCAAACCACAAATTATAACAGAGCTTGTTTCCCATATTTTTGCCAGATCTGGTCATCATATTTTTTTTAATGTTTGCCAATGTGAGATATATATATATTAAAGAAATGTAAATTCAAGTAACTATATATATGTATATTTAGGTATATACATGTATATTTAGGTATATGTACACATAAATAGTTGCTTAAATTTGCATTTTTTAATTATCAATGTTTTAATACTTTTATTTATTATGTACCAGACACTATGCTAAATGCATACTTTTATTTATCCTTGTACAACCCCATGAGTTTGAATATTTTTGCATAGATTTATTTAGCTTTTTTAAATTATTTGTTCATCTCCCTGCATTAATTTTTCTGATTTTTTGCTCATGCTTTTCAGTGACTTAGAGAGGTTTTTTCTTACTTTTTTCCACTTTTTTTTACTTTATTAGGTCGATTAGCTTTTGTCTGTCTTGAATTTTTAATTCTGTTAAC
>NW_007797597.1:0-1339 GCF_000696425.1 Galeopterus variegatus | reverse complement strand
TCCAATTTTTTAATTTGTTGAGACTTGATTTGTGACCTAACATGTGATCTATCCTGGAGAACGATCCATATACTGATGAGAAGAATGAATACTCCAAGGTTGTTGGATGGATTGTTCTGAGGATATCTGCCAAATCCAATTGGTGTAAAGTGTTGTTTAAATATTGTGCTTCTCTGCTAATTCTTTGCCTAGATGATCTGTCCAATATTGATAGTAGGGTGTTCAGGTCCCCCTGCTATTATGGTATTAGCGCCTATCTCCTTTAGGTCTAATATAGTTTGCTTTATAAATCTGGCTGCTCTGACATTGAGTGTGTATATATTTATGATTGTTATATCTTCTTGATGGAAAAATCCTTTTATCATTATGTACTGGCCCTCTTTATCTCTTTTTTTGGTTTTTGGTTTAAAGTCTATTTTATCAGATATAAAAATAGCTACTCCAGATCATTTTTCATTTCTATTTGCAAGGTATATCGTTTCCCATCCTTTCACTCTTAGTCTATGTGTGTCTTTACAGGTGAGGTGCATCTCTTGAAGTCACCATGTAATTGGGTTCACCTTTTTAATCCAGTCAGTCTGTGTCTTTTGAGTGGGGAATTTAATCCTTTTACATTAAGAGTTGTTATTGAAAAGTGTTTATTTACTCCTAGCATTTTATTGATTTTTGTTTGGATGTCTTAAGTGTCTTGTTCCTTTCTTTCTGATTTTCTGTTTGTCTTCTTTATTTGTTGGTTTCTTGGATGTTGATAAACTTTTTATTTTCATTATTAGCATTCTTATTTTACTAGTGGGTTTTGATTTTTCTTGAGTTTTTATGGCAGTGGTGGTTATTTTTCAGGTACTAAACCCAATACTCCCTTGAGAATTTCTTGTAAGGTTGGTCATGTGGTAGTGAACTCCTGCAGTTTTTGTTTGTTTGAGAAATATACTATTTGCCCTTCATTTCAGGAGGATAGCCTTGTGGGGTAAAGTATTCTTGGCTGGCAATCTCTGTCTTTTAGTTTTTTGAATATATCATCTCATTCCTTTCTGGATTTTAGGGTTTGTAATGAAAAGTCTGATGTTAGTCTGATTGGGGCTCCCTTATAGGTGGCTTGACGCTTGTCTCTTGCAGCTTCTAAGATTCTCTCTTTGTCTTCAGTTTTGCCAATTTGACTATAACTTGTCTTGGAGAAGACTTCTTGGGTTGAATATGTTTGGGGATCTTTCAGCATCCTGAATCTGAATATCTGTGTCTTTTCCTATACCTGGGAAGTTTTCTGTGAGTATTTTATTGAATATGTTTTCAATGCAATCTCCTTTTTCCTCCCCTTCTGAAATACCCATGACTCAGATAT
>NW_007797596.1:0-1339 GCF_000696425.1 Galeopterus variegatus | reverse complement strand
TGCTCTGTGCTACAAGTGTTAGGAAGTTCTAAAACCAAGGGACTTGCATAATTCCACATACAGAAGAAGAGAGGAGAAGAGGAGGATGAGGAGCGGAGTAATGACAGGACTAAGAGAAGAAAGGAAAGAAAGAAAAGCAGGGAGGGAGAGAGGGAGGGAAGAAGGGAAGTCGGCTGAGATAAACATCTCAAAAGGCATCCTACTTTGAGACTAGAACAATCCCGGCTTCTTTTCCAGTGAACAAAACATGCCTTGTTATTTTTTCTACTACATAGGGTCCGGCTGGCCGGTGAGCTCAGCTGGTTGGAGCACAGCCTTACAACGCCAAGGTCACGGCTTCAGACCCCGTACCCACCAGCTGCAAAAATAAATAAAGGGTCTAAAAATGTTTTCCTTTCTTATACAGTTCACATTGAACATCATTATTTTTCTCATAGAGTATATTACATAAACCCAATTCCATAAGGCCTAATTTGGTTTTTTTTAGTTTAGTTTTTAATGATGCATTTATGTGGCTCAAAATTCAGAAGGTAACAAATGCTAAATAAATGGTGCTTTGACCTGCTGTTTGTACCTAAAAAAAAAAAGTGGCTCAAAATTCAGAAGGTAACAAATGCTAAATAAATGGTGCTTTGACCTGCTGTTTGTACTTAAAAAAAAAAAAAAGGAATATTTTTCCTCCAACTTTAATCAAATATATTTGATTATTACTTGTCATCTGACCACAGAGAATTCAGAAATAGGAGTTGGCTTCTATCCACACCGACCATCCCCAGGACAGGATGAAATGTCCACCGCTGGCCCGCCAGGCGGAATCCACAGCCCACGGCAATTAGCACACGGACTGGGCACTGTGTGACCTGTTGTTTAACATTCTGAACACAGCATTGGGCCTTTTTAGTGTATTTGTGTCAATTTTAAGATAATTATAAATTCAGTATATTTTGAAGAGAATCAAAGCCACTGACTCTAAGGAGCATTTGCTAATCCCAGGAAGTGTACATAATTGTCAAATTTCCAATCTCTGAAATAACCCCGTAGACACACGTTGATGGGGCAGGCTGTGAACTTTTGCAAAGAACACTTAACCCTCTACAGAAATGGTATAAAATACAGGCTTGAGAATGAACTGGGTCTGCTCCAGTGACCCAGCCCCCTCCTGTCTACACCGGGCCCCTGAAAAAACTCGATCACGACAATTTCAGAGGCTATTAGTGAGCCAAGTGCATCTCATCTCTTCAGGGCTGCCCAAAGACCAAGTGATAAACCAGGAATATCGCTTCTTTTATTCCATTATTTCAAGGATAAATTATTCCCTACTCAAATTTTCTATGTGCAG
>NW_007797595.1:0-1339 GCF_000696425.1 Galeopterus variegatus | reverse complement strand
AAAAAAAAAACAAAAGAGAGAGAAGTAATCCTCAATTATGACCCACAGAGAAAAACTTGTTTATGCCTTGAATAATGCCAAGAGGATTCTCTGCAGACAAAGAATGGAGAGCAGTTATCTGCATCCAGGGTGCAAACTGGATCTCTTACCTGCAGCTCTGCTTCCAGGCCCAGCCGCCGGATGAAGGGGTCAGTGACATGGTAGCGCCTCTCAAAGCTCAGGGCACCCCGCTCCTGCAGGACAGAAACAAACTCATGTTTCATTGATTCAATTCAACATAGTTTGTTATGTGCCTATTATATATCCACAGCCCCATGCTGGGCACCACAGGAGCTAGAAAAGTTAACAAGGAATTGACCTCCAGGAGCTTGCTATTCTTGGGCAGGGATTGAATAATAATAGAAGAGAGTATATAATTAAGCATTACCTTGTGCTACAGAATTTAAAAAGAAAACAAAACAAAAAGGCGAAAATAAAATTTTTAAAAAAAGGAAAATTGGAAACAACAAATAAAAAATGTTTCCATATTTAGGTTAGAGAGGATAGGCATCATCTTTAAGACACGTATTGTACACAAAGGGAAAAAATAATCTGCAGAATCTGTGCCTCTAGGAAATGATCCCTGTCCTTGAGGGCCACCCAGTCTAATGAAATCACACACCACCCCCCCACCCTCCAAAACACAAATGGACAAAGCTAAAAGGATTCAGGGACTCAGGGAGAAATATACAAAACACATAGACTAATATGCACTAAGTACATGGCTCATGTAGAGGAACACACTCGATCTTTCTGGATGGTGACCATAGTTTATGTTGTATGCCACTTAGTTTTTAATTTTTAAGTTTAAATTTTTTTTAGCACTTGCCCTTTCAAAAAACTTTCTCATGTTCATTCAGATTTCATTCTCAAGATCAGACTACAGGCAGCCAGATATTATCATCATTTAACAACAGGACACTGAGGCACAGGGAGGTCAAATAACTAAAGGAAGTTAATTTGGGCAGTGGTGAGATTAAACTTCTGTCTCTAGCTTGGGGTTACAATAGAAGCATATCATGCCTCAGTTGAGTCTATTCCATTCAACCTCTGTGGCTCCTGACAAAGCATGAAGCCACTTCACTAACTGAAATTGACTGCCCAGTCATCCATTCATCTCACAGGTATTGGAATGTCTTCTACATACAAACTGCAGAGGACAGATTCAGTCTTTAGTAAGCAGAGCCTTGAAGAAGAGGAGAAAGAATCTAAACTGAACTGGGACTAAGACTCTCCCAGGCTCTGTTACATGTACAACTTAGCAGCTGGAGTAACACGAAGAAGCTATATTTACTCTCTT
>NW_007797594.1:0-1339 GCF_000696425.1 Galeopterus variegatus | reverse complement strand
AGGGAAAGAAAAAATAGGAAAGAAACAGAAACACTAGGTTAACTAGGATATTTAAAGCCACACTGTCATCATCAGCATAATCTGCTCCTGAGAAACTGCAATCTACAGATCTGAAGGTTGAGGCCATATAATCCATTTCAATTTATTTATTTTTTGCTTATAGTTGAATCAGTCCACAGCTGATATTTTATAAATCTGCTGTGAATCAAAAGGAAAGTCTGACACCCAGGACAGCCTAGGCGAAAAGCAACCTGGCTCCTCCTCCCGGCCTCAGCAAACCACCCCATGCAGGTGGGCACAAATTCCCTACATTCAGGCATTGCCCAAGGCAAGGACAATGACTGCTGTCTAGGTTGCAAAGACCCTCAGGGCTGAGATCCCCAATGCACAAAAGGAGCAAAGGGAAAGACAGCTGTGTCCATCTGAAAGGCCAGTCACACTTCACATGGGCTGCTGGAAGGATGGACGGTGGCGGGCTTGGAGGCCACGGCATCTACGTTAGAACCAGAGGGATTAGGATTTGGGGACAGGAAATTTCTTAAAGGAAACATTCCTGGTACTTCCTCATTTGTAGTGAATTTACAAGGTTGCTTCCAGTTGAGAAGTAGGACTTGAATTGCAAAAGACGTGCTCCCAGCTTTATTCAGTCTAGAAACTCTGCCTGCAGGAAACATTAAAGTGCTGATAGGACTGCGTCCACAGCCACAGCCTGTCCAAGCCATCTGCCTGCTTTACCCAGACGACTCTAGTACTTCCTTGCTGCCTGCTTTCCTTCCAGTACATATTCTGAATTCCTGCCAGTCACCGGTTCACGGAAAAGTCTCCCCTCAGGTCGCTGTCCTGTTTTCTAGCTAAACAGAGGATGAAGATCAAATTCCTTCACATGGCACACAAGGCCCTTTAAAACGTGTCCCCTACTATCTTTCTCTTCCCTGCTCCTGCCCCTCGCCCCCTCCCCTCCTGCTTCCAGTCCCTCTCCCCATACTGCCCGCTGTTCCCACATCATCTCAGCTCTAGCACTCAGAAAACTCCAAGGCGAGCAAAGCCCTCTTCGGACTCTGGGTCTTTGTTCCTGCTCTTCCGTCTGCCTTTGCCACCCCCATTCTTTGCCTGGTTAACTCTTCTATTGGTCAGCAAGGGCTGCTGTAACAAAGTACCACAGGCTGGAGGGCTTAAACAACAGAATTTATGTTCTCACGGTTCTGGAGGCTAGAAGTCCAAGATCAAGGCATCAGCAAGGGCAGAGGCCTGCGGTTTGAAAACCATTGTTATGGAGACCTGATTCTAAGATGGCGACGGGTCTGGAGCGGCCGTGACAGGAGACAGCGCGATCCTGTGA
>NW_007797593.1:0-1339 GCF_000696425.1 Galeopterus variegatus | reverse complement strand
AATGAGCTCAGTCTGATGAGGTTAAGTAGATCGATGAGCTTGCTCTGTTGAGTTTACTTACATCGATGAGCTTGGTCTGATGAGTTTACTTAGATCGATTAGCTCTGTCCGATGTGTTTATTTGATTGATGAGCTTGGTGTGATAAGTTTATTAGATCGATGAGCTCAGTCTGATGAGTTCAGTTAGATCGATGTGCTTGGTCTGATGAGTTTACTTAGATCGATGAGATTGGTGTGATGAGTTTTCCTAGATCGAATGGCTTGGTCTGATGAGTTTACTTAGATCGATTAGCTTTCTCTGATGAGTTAACTTAGATCAATGAGCTAGGTCTGATGAGTTTACTTAGATTGATGAACTTGGTCTGATGAGTTTACTTACATCGACGATCTTGGTCCGATGAGTTTACTTAGATCGATGAGCTCTTTCTGATGAGTTTACTTAGATCAATTTGCTTGGTCTGATGATTTTACTTAGATAGGTGGGCTTGGTGTGTTGAGTTTACATAGTTCAACGGGCTTGGTCTGATGAGTTTACTTAAACCGATTAGCTTGATCGGATGAGTTTACTTAGATCGATGAGCTTGTTCTGATGAGGTTACTTAGATTGATGAGCTTGGTCTGATGAGTTTATTTAGATCGATCGTCTTGGTATGTTGAGATAACTTAGACGGATGTGCTTGGTCTGATGAGTTTATTTAGATCGATCGTCTTGGTATGTTGAGATAACTTAGACGGATGTGCTTGGTCTGATGAGGTTACGTAGATTGATGAGATTGGTGTGATGTGTTTAATTTGATCAATGGGCTTCGTCTGAAGAGTTTACTTAGATCGATGAGCTTGCTCTGATGAGTTTACTTAAATCGGTGAGCTTGGTCTGATGAGTTTTCATATATCGATGTGCTTGGTGCGTTGATTTTATTTAGATCGACGGGCTTGGTCTTTTGAGTTTACTTAGATCGATTAGCTTGCTCTGATGAGTATACTTAGATTGATGAGCTTGGTTTGATGAGTTTACTTAGATCGATTTGCTTGGTCTGATGAGTTTACTTAGATAGTTGTGCTTGGTGGGTTGATTTAATTTAGATCGACGGTCTTGGTCTGTTGAGTTTACTTAGATCGATTAGCTTGCTCTGATGAGTTTACTTAGATCGATTAGGTTGGTCTGATGAGTTTACTTAGATCGATGAGCTTGGTCTAATGAGTTTACTTAGATCGATTAGCTCGGTCTGAAAAGTTTACTTGGATCGATGTGCTTGGTCTGCTGAATTTACTTAGATCGATGAGCTTGGTGTGTTGATTTTACTTATATCGATGGGTTTGGTCTGTTGAGTTTACTTAG
>NW_007797592.1:0-1339 GCF_000696425.1 Galeopterus variegatus | reverse complement strand
TTTTTTTTGTTTGTTTGTTTGTTTGTTTTGCTGTTGTTTTAATAAATGAGACAGTCTCAGAAGGCTTCTATTGCTATTTTATCAGAGATGGCTCAGAAGAGAGACAGCTCAGTTATATCTGATTACACCTGCTGCTCTGAGGGGCAGAAAAGAATGGGATAGACCTTCCAGATAAGATAACAATTAGCCCACAAACCTCCTTCCTCTACTATCAGGTAGTCCATTCCCTCCTTAAATCCCTATTGTACCAGATTCAGGGCAAGGAGGGGGAGACTGAGTTGGACTTCAGCAGTTATCTGGAGGAGAGAAAGGGGAAAATGTGGGAAATGGACCCCAACAGCTGGATATAGAGGTTGGGATAGACACCAAGGACAAGGCCATTCAGACTAAACTAACGGCACTATGAAGTTTACCCCAAGGTTAAACCTTTGAGGAAGAGCGTTGCTCCTACCCACAGTGGCTGGGTCAGAGACAGAAAGCAGGTGAAGAACAAAATGGGCCCTGAGAATCGAGAAGGAGTACACAGAGCCTCACTTCAGCCTCATGACTATTACTTCCTCTCCTAGAAGGGCCTGGACACAGAGTTGCTTACCTTCAACAATGTAACTCAGCAGTTATGGCTGCACATTTGCATCACCTAGGAGCCCAGCCCTCAGGCAAAGCAAAGATTTCCTATTGCCCAGATTGCAGCACTTCTCTGGTTTGTCTTCAGCTGCTCTGGTGTGGCTGTATCTGTGGGGAAGCTGAGGGTCCCAGCACACAGACCACAAGAGCAGACTTATGAGGGGCACATTCCTCAAAATACCTTGAAGGACACTGAAGGTGACTCTCATCTTGCTTTCCTTTTTTCACTCATGATCCTTCTCTGCTCCCTCTTCTGCTAAAGGGGGCAGTGAGAATGGATACAGGGAGGGAGGTTAGAAGAAAACAAGAACTCAGAGGATGATTGGTGGTGAAGGTGAGGAAGGGTCCAGAATGACTCCCAGATTCTGGCTTGGATCACTGAGTGCCAGTCACCACATCAGGGAACACAGACAAAACAGAATATTCCAAGGTGCTTTGCTGTAGTCATGTCTGAGTTTAACCAAGGATGGAAGTTGTTCCAACACAGAAAGTTATTTAAATAAGACAGACAAGAGTGGAGAGAATAGAGATGGAAGATGCGGAATGAGATAAGAGAAATAGTGAAGGAGAAAAAATAAAGGAAAGGAAGGAGGGAGACAAAGGGGAAGGGAGGAGAGTGTGTGTGCTTGTGCATGTGTGCGCAGGTGCACGCACGGTCATGGGCGTGTGTTTTAAGAGGAGGTGGGTAGAGGAAATGCATAACACAAACTGAGCC
>NW_007797591.1:0-1339 GCF_000696425.1 Galeopterus variegatus | reverse complement strand
TGGCTCCCCCGTGCAGCCTGCCCCACTGTGCAATGTGGCAGCACCGTAACCTCTCACACCCAAATGCCTCTGCTCCTGCTGCTCCCTCCACCTGCAGTGCTTCCCCCTGTTTACTCCAGCAAAGGGCTCCCTAAGTCCCTCAGGAGATGGAGATGCCTTCTCCTCACGTGCCCACCTACCTTGTATACGCCCCATTTTTGCAGTCACCCAAAATCACTGTTCTGTACTTTTTGCTAGAGTATGAGCTTCTTAATGGCAGGGTTGTGTCTCCTTCTTCCTGTCTGCAGTGCTTAGCACTGTGCTTGGAAGCTGGCAGCTGGCTCTTGTCACCAGCTCATTGTTCAGTACCTGCATGCACCCACCATGCATGGAAGCCGTGCTGGAACATAGCAACCGCAGCTAATGCTGATGGTACTTAATCTCGTTGAATCCTTATAAGAACCCTCTGGAATACATACTCTTATCTCTCTTGTTTACAGATGAGGAAATCATGGCAGAGTGAGTTAAAGTAATTTGCCAGGTGATGCAACTATCAAGTGACAGCCAGAATTTGAGACTAGACGAGCGGGCTCCAGTGTTTGCATTTGTAACCACTAGGTACACCGCCTCTCACTGGCCAAACAGAAGAAATATGCTTTCTTAGACCACCAGAATCAGATAATCTCAGCATAAGAAACTGTCGCCAGCTTGCTTAGGTGGATAAGGCAGGTAGGCAGGGAGGCCCCAGGCCTTGGAGAATGCAGACACATTTAGCCTATGTTCATGAGATTGTCCAGTGCTGTAAGTGGGGGTGGAGAATGGGGTGGGGTTTAATCCTAAGGGCCCTGAATGGCCTTCATCAGGGGATGGTGGTCCTTGAACCTCCTAAAATATGTACAAAATGGTCTGCCTTCTTGCAGAGGGGCCAAAGCTTGCATCAAATTCTTGAAAGAGTCTCAAAGCCCCCAAAGGCTCAGAAACACTACTCAAGAACCATGAATCAAGACAGAAGGGGGAAAAAAAAAAAAAGCCAGAAAGGCAAACTGAAGCCATAGCACGGAGAGACTTAGATATAAGTCAAGCTCTTGGGTTTTGTCCCCAGGGCTGTGGGAAGCCTCTGAATGCTACTGAGCAGGGCTTCTAACACATTGAGATTTGTAACTATGACTGTCCCTCTCACTGTAGCATCCTGAATGGAAACATAATCCAATACAGAGTTTCCAACAGTGTGTTCTGCAAGCTGTCAGCATGACCAGGAGCCTGGGTCAGAGACCAGACTTCTACTGAGATGCCAGCCCCACCCCACTGTAAGGGGACAGAAGGCTCAAGCCCTAGCATGTTGGTGTCACCAGAGGAAGCA
>NW_007797590.1:0-1339 GCF_000696425.1 Galeopterus variegatus | reverse complement strand
AAGGGGGTGTGCCATACAGGGAGAGTGTGAGAGAGCCTTGTGGTGACAGTGGTTATATATCTTGATTGTGATGGTGGTATGTGAAACTACACATGTGAGCAAATTGCATAGAGATGCACACACACACACAACCGAGCACATGCATAATGGGGGAATTTGAATAAGCTCTCTGTGGATTGAATCAATGCCAGTTTCCTGGTTTTGAGATTGCTCTACAATTATGCAAGATGTTAACATTGGAGGTCAAGATCTAACGGAATCTCTCTATCCATTTCTCTGTAATTTCCCGTGAACCCATGATTATTTCAAAATAAAAGTTTTTTAAAAAGAGGTGGGGGGTTGAAAACCAGTTTCAACCCTAAGCTGACCACCCACCTCTAGCCTATATAAAAGATTAGAAGAGTCAAGAAAAGAGAGAGTGGAGGTTGAGGGAACATTTTTAGAGAATGTTCTACGTATGGTGTGATTCCAGTCCTCTCCTTGGACTAGGGACTGGGGTACCCCTCATGGTCCCTAGTGTTAAAATGAGCGAAGAGCCTTCAATAGGAACACACTGAGAGCATGTTCTGTGTCCTATGCACTTGAGGGACACATTAAACTGTACCTGACTCCCAGCTGAAAAATTTCAAGAGCGAGTTGGGCTGGCCAGCTGCTGACACCCAAGCCAAGCAGAGGAGGCTGTGCCAGGTGGACGGCTCCCACAGAGTGTGTCAGTGCAAAAGATATGTGATCGCTTTCCATGAGCCAGATGGGGACCAAACACAGTTTCATCCGAGGGGGCTTCCTGGAGAGAAGAAGAGAGAACAGCAGAGATAAGACAGACATAATGCTGAATGCCAGGAACCAGAGAAGGAATATCCGACGAGCTGTAGAAGGGTGTGTTGTCTGGATCAGTGAACTAGAGGTGAGGGGGAGGTCGTCAGTGACAGGGATGTCCGAAAACCCCACAAGACACAGATGAGAACGAGAGTGGGCTTTAAATACATCCCAGGCCCAGACAGGGCAAAGCCACATTCACAATATTACCAGGTAAGGAAAAAACTCTTCTGACCAATGTTATCTCTTCTCTCTCCCCGGGCTCCACCCTTGAGGGGTGAGAAATCACAGTTAGCAAGTTGGAGGAGGGAGATGGAAAAGTACAAGGGAAACAAAGAATATATTCCCTTTCCCATCTGCCAGCTTCCACTTACAACAGGTCACAACTGGGAAAGGAAGGGAAAACTTAATATTGAATGTTCTTCAATAATAAACTTTAATTTTCTAAAATATATCCCATGCAACACTTTTAGGAAGCAAAAGGTATCTATTATTACAATCACACCAATGGGATTAATAGTAA
>NW_007797589.1:0-1339 GCF_000696425.1 Galeopterus variegatus | reverse complement strand
AAAAAAAACTCTACTGGAGCAGTATTTTTAGGTTAGTAAAAATCATTAATAAAGACCTAAAATATACTTAACAAGTCATGGCAAGAAATATGCTAGGCAATTTTAAACTTTCACCTATGGGGAAAGGAGACATTTGGAGATTGAATTATAGACAAGAAAGCATTTTAAATGCCAAAGACTATCAAATTCTCCAAAATTTTGCCTGTGGGGGAACTTCTCTAGCCAGGCCTTACAGCAAGATGATAACTTCTTTCTATAAAATCTCTTAAAAATGTATTCTATGAACTTTAACTGTTATCTACATGTGAACCACGTAAAATATAAAAATATGTCCACTCTGCTCAGAAAAGTGTTTTTTGACAGTGACTCATTTGTTGTTTTGACTAAGTAAGTCATTGTAAAAAGATGTACTAACATTACCCAGTAATAACTATTGCAATAAGTAAAAAAGGGAAAAATAAACTGTGTTTTAGATCAAAAAAATTTTGACACAATTAACTGAGTTTACAATGTTGATATATACATATAAACATAAAAAATTCTAAAATTGATATACACATAAGTATTTGGAAATATGAAGAAAGTTAATCCATGTGAATACTTTGTGGTATTGACATCAACATTTTCCTCAGTGTTTTTGCCAAATTTAAATTTGATTTGGGCCAGGATTCCTTAAATATGAATACTATCTTGCCATATCAAACAACTTGGTATAAATTAAAAGGAAATGTTACACACAGATCTAAGCTCTATATGCAGAAACATGTGCAATTTTTCAGCATACCCTAAAAACGAAAAAAAGAAAAACTGAAGTACAATCTTATACCCGAATCTTACCTCTCAGCAAGAGTTTGCTGTTCATTGATTCCAACATTAAAAAGTACTGGATACACGTGAAGCAACTGTCCTTCTTTAATCTGTAGAGGTAGCAACTCAAACATTCTAGCTGGAAGCTTGACCTCTACCACATAATGTTCACTGAAGAAAGAGGAATACAAAGAGAAGCAGCATTTCTTATTTCACTTGGTTTATGTCATTTGAATTGGAAAGAAACAATAAAAGAGTTGGAATAATATAGCACTAATTTCAGTTTCTGGCCACTGTATTCCTATTTTGCTTATTTTCTGTCATTGATTCATTCAAGAATCATTCACTCATTTCATTATTAGATTACTTGGCATAAAGAATTGTCAGGATTTGCTTACATGTATGATTTCTCTACATTACACTAAGCTCCTTTAGGGATGGAAAAATATTTAGTTCATTTCTATATACTCTGGGCCATGTGCATGGATAACGTCAATATTTTTTTCTTCGTTTAATTATTTTTAAAACTTAG
>NW_007797588.1:0-1339 GCF_000696425.1 Galeopterus variegatus | reverse complement strand
AGGTTATAAAGCATTACCACCGGTATTTACTTCACACTTAAAATGCTTTATATTTGGCCACTGAGAGCTGCTTTGAGTTGGCTTCTATGTTCTTTTGATTTGCCCCGTCATTTTTTGAGCACTTCTTATTTATTTCATGTAAGATTTTCTGGGTTCATCTTATACTTTCTATGCCTCAGCCCTTAAATTAGCCATTTCTCCAAGCAAACTTGGTTCCATTTATTGCAGAATGGAATTTAGAAAACAAGTTATGGACTCTAGGTGTACTCATTAGGACTGGAGTTTCATTTCTTCTAAGCCCTCTCAGAACTAAAAATATTATGTATATGTATATGTGTGTGTGTATAATGTGTATGTGCTTCTACATACTAGCCCATACATATTTATATATCTATTTAATAAATAAATAAATAAAACCATTATTTCATACTGGTATCTACAATTCTTTTTAATTTATTGTTTTTATTGAATCAAAATTGATTAAACTTATTTTGGGAGTTCAACATTGAGATATGTTGATCAAATCAATATTACTAGCATATATATTGTTACAAATCTTAATTATTTTTTATGCCCCTTGTCCAATCTCTCCCCATCCCCTTCTCTTTCCCCTCTCTCCCCTCTAATTACCCTAGACTTCTTCTCTCCTTCTGAAACAGTAATGGTTACTCTGTTGATTTGTTGCCTAGATGATCCATCCAATTTTGAGAGCTGTGATCAGGTCCCCCAGTATTATCATAGAGCAGATGCTTCTTCTGTCACTCTGAAATGGGCTTTGTGGAGAGAGACATCCTCTTCTTTTCTTTATCTCCGCTGGTGACTCTCCTTGTGTCAATGCACTCCAGTGGCTGGCGGGCCATCTGCATGGGGGGTGTGGCGTCTAGCCGATTTTGCAGCAGCCATGGTTATTGTGGTGGCTGGGGTGGGCCACCCACATGGAGGTAATGTTTTTGGCATGCTCCTTGGTGCTGGCAGTGCACCTGGCTCTGGGGTGTGTCTGGTCTGCAACTCCATGCCCCGGGTCCCCGAGTGGGTCCCAAGGCACTGGCACAGTGTGCCTGGTTGTGGGAGGGGGTTCCAGTCCCCTTCTCCATGCCTCAATTCCCCAGGCAGGCCCCAAGGTGTTGGAGCAGTGTGCCTGGATGTGTGAGTGGGGTCAGGTCCCTAGCTCCAAGCATCCAATTCCCAGGCAGGCCCAAGGCACTGGTGGTTTGCCTGGACCAGAACTAATTTTTTGTCCTTTGCTTATTTCTAAAATGGGGGAACTTCCTGTGGGAACCAGTACTTGAGCTATGTGTTTGAGCTAAATTGCTGATTTGCTGCTGTTTCCCTAGGGAAA
>NW_007797587.1:0-1339 GCF_000696425.1 Galeopterus variegatus | reverse complement strand
TTCCAGAGTTGGGTGCATACATATTTATGATTGTTCTGTCTTCTTGCTGGATAGATCCCTTTATCATTATATACTGGCCTTCTTTGTCTCTTTTTAAGGTTTTTGGTTTGAAGTCTATTTTATCCAATATAAGAATAGCTATTCCTGCTTGTTTTGGGCTTCCATTTTCATGGCATAACTCTTTCCATCCCTTCACTTTTAGTCTCTGTGTGTGTCTTTTCAGGTAAGGTGAGTCTCTTAAGGCAGCATATACTTGGGCCTTACTTTTTAATCCAGTCAGTAATTCTGTGTCTTTTGAATGGGGAGTTTAATCCATTTACACTTAAGGTTGTTATTGACAGGTATTGTTTTCCTCCTGTCATTTTATTGCTTTTTGTTTAGATGTTTTAAATATCTTTTGTTCCTTTCTTTCCCTTTTATTTTTTGTCATCAATATTAGTTGGATTTTTTGAGGTAGAGTGATTTAGCTTCTTTTCTTCCTCATTTGCATTTTTGTTTTAATGGTGAGTTTTGCTCTTTCTTGTGTATCCATGATAGTGATTACCATTTTTTGGATTCCAGATGCAGGAATCTCTTGAGAATTTCTTGCAGGTCTGGTCAAGTGGAAATGAACTCCCACAATTTTTGTTTGTCTGGGAAATACACTATTTCTCCCTCATTTTTGAAGGATAGCTTTCCTGGGTATAGAATTCATGGCTGGCAATGTTTTTCTTTTAGTATTTTGAATATATCTTCCCATTTTTTTCTGGCCCCTGTATGGTTTCAGTTAAGAAGTCTGCTGTTAGTCTGATATGGGCTCCCTTATAGGTGACTTGATACTTTTCTCTTGCTGCCTTTAGAATTCTCTCTTTGTCTTTGAGCTTTGCCAGTTTTACTATCATGTGTCTTGGAGAGGATCCTTTGAATTGAAACTGTTTGGGGATTTTTGGGGGGCTTCCTGGATGTGAAGGTCTGTGTCTCTGCCTATACCTGGGAAACTTTCTTTTATTATTTCCTTGAGTAGGTTTTCAATGCCTTTTCCTTTTTCCTCCCCTTATGGGATACCCATGATTCAGGTGTTTGTGTACTTGAGGTTGTCTGCTAAGTCTCTTAGACTTTCCTCATTTTTAAAAAAGTTCCTTTTTTCTTTTTCTTTGTCCAACTGGGTTATTTCAAAAAGACCATCTTTGAGATCTGAAATTCTTTCTTCTGCTTGCTCTAGCCTGCTCTCCGTGTTTTTTTTATTTCAGTGAGTGAATTTTTCAGTTCTAGGAGTTCAGCTACATTCTTTTTAAAGGGATTAATCTCTTTGTAAATTTCCTCCTTCACATCCTTAATATTTTTTCTTGTTTCATTGTGC
>NW_007797586.1:0-1339 GCF_000696425.1 Galeopterus variegatus | reverse complement strand
AAAACAGTGTATAATTATTTCATAGTGAAAGTTTGATTTAAGATGGGAAAGAATTTCTAATATTCAATTTTAAAAAAAAATTTTAAAAAAATTCTATACCCTGGATTTTTATATTAGACTACGAAATATAATATATTTCATAAAAGTTAATTTCGTTACAAAAGGATTGCTAATTGTAATTCACAGGTTGTAGTTTACAGAATAAACAGAGGTGTGATGATTGGCCATCCCTGGAGTCTAGCAGACCCCTAGACATACAACTTTGTCCACAGCCCAGGCAGGGGGTCCAGCCATTTCCCCCAGGAGAGCTGCTCTCTGCACCCAAGCTCCTGGTCAGCTCCACTCAGAGGGTCTGCTACGAAGCCCAGCTTGGGAGCTTGCAGAAGGGGACAAAAGGTCCCTGGATTATCCACGGGATGAGGAGGGTCCCCAATGCCCTCAGGAAGACGCCACACCTGAGCTCTGTAGCCTGGGGCACTGTGAGAAAAGGCAGAGAGAATGGAAGGTGGAAGATAGACTGGTTGACCTTGCCGACTCAGAGAAGGGCTACCTCCAGTTGTTCAAGCGTGGGACTCAGAGAAGGGCAGACACACCACATGCTGCTGGGACATGAGCACATGTTCTCATGGAGAAAAGCACAGGCACACAGACGTGCACACGCACCCCCCAGAGATGACAGAGACATAACCACCCATTTGCAAGATTTGCAAGCCTCCAATTGTACCAGTACCAACACTGCTGCTCTTGATGGAAATGGGCCATTGGGTCTGGCTGTCTCTCAGGACTGAGTAAGGGAAAACTCTGACCCCCCCCCCCCAAGGCAGCAGCATGGGGGCTTAGTTGCAGCAGCCTCAGCAGATTGATGGAGGCCCAAAACACTTTCTGGCGTTTTCTTAGGAACTGGGGCAGTCAGAACCCTCCCTGCAGGGACCAGCCAATTGGTTCGGTGCTCCAGACCGTAGTACACAATTTCTGGAAGTCAGGTGGGAAATGGTTCTTGACTGGCAAGCTGGGCTTCACCCGCTAAGAGCTCTCATACTGGGGGCTGAGCAAGCAGGCTTCTGAGGGTGGGGCAGAAGAGGACAGAACAGAACAAGGAGGAGGGGCATGCAAACTATGCTGAACTTCTGTCCACTAGGGCTCCTTTCTGAAGCCTAGAAAACAGTGTGTCAGAACTCAAGGGGCCTAGACAGCAGCCATGGAAGCCTTCTAGGTATAGAAAGGAAACTGAGGCCCACAGAAGGCCGTGACATGCCTGAGGTCACACAGTAGATTAAGGGCAGTATGGGAACTCAAATCCTGATCTTCGGACTGGCAGGCTGCACGTGGGAATTGTAGA
>NW_007797585.1:0-1339 GCF_000696425.1 Galeopterus variegatus | reverse complement strand
GGCTGACAGCAAACTTCCCTCCTTCCCCTGCTAAACTGAGATGGAGCTGGTTAAAACCAGCACTGAGCACTTTCAGCTGTCAGCACCTGGAGTCCTGATTTAGGGAAGAATTGACTTATTTAAAATACTGAATGTTCTAATTCATGAGCATGGTATATATTTTCATTATTTGACTTTTTAAACTTTTCTCAGCAACATTTCTTAGGTTTCAGTGTACTCGTCTTAAAACTATTTTGTTAGTTTTACTTTTAGGAATATTGTGATTTTGGATGCTATTTTGAAAGGTAGTATATTTTAATTTAGTTTTCTGATTGTTGCTAGTATAGATATAGAAATTATTTCTGTATGTTGACTTTAAATGCAGCTACTCTGCTAAATTTACATACTAATTCCAATAGTTTGCTTACAGTGTATTTTGGATTTTTTACGTTCACTCTCCTGTCACTGAAAACAATGATGTTGCATTTCTTTCTTTCCAATCATTACGCCTTTTATTGTCCTTTCTGCCTCATGGCATCCTTTAGTAATTTTATTACAATATTGAATAGAAGTGGTGTTAGTAGTCATCCTTGTATTTTTCTTGACCTTAGAGGAGAAGTGTTCAATATTTTACTGTTCAGTCTAACTGAAAGCCCATGCTACATAAGCACAGTGAATCAGGTGCCATTTGTCAATAAAATTCTAGCTCACAGATGTATTTAGTTTACATACAGACTTTTAAAATATTTTTAATTCGTTGATCACAGTTCAAAATTTGGAGACCTCTTCCAATAATCTGAATGCCTAACTTCTCTGGAAATATTTGCCTATCTGGCATTCTCATGTAACAACAATCAGTTGGGGCTAAACGGGAGCTCCCCTAGTTTAATTTTTGCTGCATCCCCCCACCAAGGGCTATGGTCTCCCCTCTACTGAAGACAAAACGCAGGTACCATCTGTCAGTTTACTTGCCCTATTGCTTTTCTAACCCCGGGCTACTACACTCATTTTCTATACCTGCCTTTCTCTTGTAGGGATCTGATTTTGTAACTCCTTGGAAAATAGACACACTGACCCATCAAACAAAAACTCCTCTAACCAGAGGTTTACTTTCTAACTTAATTTCTCAACCTGCACAAGCAGAGGCAGAGAGCCAATCAAAGTCCAAGTGTGCCCCCTGCTGGCCAAAGTTCACACGTTCAAAGGTAAATTACAAAGAGACCCACAGCCCCAATTTAGATGCCCAGTGCTCCAGTGCCTTCTTCCAACACGATTCTTGATAAATAATAAAAATAGAAGAAAAAAAAAAACACAACATAAAAAAATTGAAAAGAGTATTTTAATTGATTAACTGCACACA
>NW_007797584.1:0-1339 GCF_000696425.1 Galeopterus variegatus | reverse complement strand
GTCCAGTGCTGAACAGAGGGGTGTTCAGGTCCCCCAATATTAACATATTGGAGTCTATCTCTTTCTTAAGGTCTAATAGTGTTTGCTTTATATATTTGTGTGCTCCAGTGTTGGGAGCATACATATTTATGATTGCTATGTCTTCTTGCTGGATAGATCCCTTTATCATTATATTGTGGCCTTCTTTGTCTCTTTTTATGGTTTTTGGTTTAAAGTCTATTTTATCCGATATACGAATAGCTACTTCTGCTCATTTTTGGTTTCCATTGGCATGGTATATCTTTTTCCATCCTCTAACTTTTAGTCTGTGTGTGTCTTTACAGGTGAGGTGATTGAAGACAGCATAGAGTTGGGTCTACCTTTTCAATCCAGTCAGTCAATCTGTGTCCTTTGAGTGGGGAGTTTAATACATTTACATTTAAGGTTACTCAAAGGTATTGTCTTACTTCTGGCATTTTTTTCTGTTTTCATTTGGATGTTTTAAATATCTTTTGTTCCTTTCTTCCACTATTATTTGTGATTGATGTTTGTTTTTTTTATGAGGTGGTAAGATTTAGTGTCTTTCTCTTTTTCATTTGCATTTTATTCTGCCAGTGGCTTTTGTTCTTTCTTGTGTATTCATGGCAGTGATTATGGTTTCTCAGGTTTCAGATATAGGACTCCCTTCTGGATATCTTGCAGAGCTGGTTGTGTGGTGATGAACTCCCAGTTTTTGTTTGTCTGGAAAATACACTATTTTTCCCTCATTTCTGAGAGATAGGCTTGCTGGGTATAGTAACTTTGGCTGGCAGATTTTTTCTTTTGGTATTTTAAATATATCATGCCATTTTCTTCTGGCCTATATAGTGTTTGTTGAGAAGTCTGCTGTTAGGCTGATAGGGGGTCCCTTACAACTAACTAGATGCTTTTCTCTTTTTTCTTTTTAGGTTCTCTCTTTTAATTGAGCTTTGCCAGTTTGATTATAATGTGTCTTGGAGAGGATCTTTTTGCAGTGAACTGTTTGGGATCTTTGAGCCTCCTGGATCTGAAAGTCTGTGTCTCTCCCTACAGCTTGGAATTTTTCTGTTATTATTTCACTGAATAGGTTTTCAATGCCTTTTCCTTTCTCCTCCCCTTCTGGAACACTGTTGATTTGAATGTTTGTGTACTTAAGGTTGTCTGCTAGATCTCTTAGATTTTCTTCATTTTAAGAAATTGTTTTTCCTTTTTTTTTTTGTTTTGTCTGCCTGGGTTATTTCAAAAAGACTATCTGCATGATCAGAAATGTTTTCTTCTGCTTGTTCTATCCTGCTGCTTTAACTCTCAGTTGTGTTTTTTATTTTACTGAATGAATCCTTCA
>NW_007797583.1:0-1339 GCF_000696425.1 Galeopterus variegatus | reverse complement strand
GCTATTTTAGTTCTTTCTTAAGGTATATTCCAAGACCCAAGGCAGCTCCAGAAATCTTCTCCAGTTCTCTGAATCTCCAGAAATAACTCCAAACACTTAGCATCCTCGTCTGGTGCTTAGAAATACTGTCTTAGAATATTGATGGTCTTATTTGCATAGCCTGTCTCCCTACCTAGTCGAAGCCACGTGGGAACAGCACTGCACTGATGACATTATAGTGTGTCCAGCATTAGCACAGAGATCTACGTAGAACTGACATTCAAAAAATGCTCATGTGCTATACTTGAACACGTGTCTGCCGTTCAGTTTCCAGAGGTCTCTTACACTCGCCAGTTTTTCCCCTTAAGGTGCCCAGGGTGACCCAGGTCCTACCAGGAGCCAGCACTCCATCCAGGGCTCTAGAGTCCTCTGGGGTCCTGACAGCCCTCAGCTTCACTCTGTGGATCCCCTAGTGTGACAGTCACCCACAGGCTGAGACAGACTCAGAGGTAGGAGATTCTGCCCATCGGATGCCAGGGTAACATCAGGAGTGCATTTATCAGAGGTGGCCAAGATCACTCTCGATTCCTCTGAGAGAGGAAACAATTCAATTCATAAACATTTACTGGGGCAGACATAGCTGGTCATTCAGCAGACAGGTTTGTGAGCATGTGGGACTTATCTGAAAGGGCTGGGGAAGGGCTGTGCCTCAGCGCGGTCCCAGTCAGAGAGGAAGGGAAGGGACTTCACCTCGTGGTCTTTTCCTCTCGCACTTCCCATCGTTGAGTTTACTCCCATTGGGAATAAACAACCTGCATTTGTGAGTCACATCCTCTGGCCCCCCAGCAGCCATCAGGGAGCAGATCCTACCCCTTGCGGTGTGGTGATTTACCTAGTTCAATAGAAAGGACAGCCATTGCCCAGTGCTGGAGTCCAGCGTAGGACCCTCCTCCCATGAGGCTGAGAACACAAGTGAGACAGACCAGGATAAGGGAACTCCACCACTGTCTCCCCACCCCTGCCCCTCCCAAGACTGCAAGGAAATTCCCTTGGCACTGAGCAAAGCAGTGGTTAAAACAAGAAAGTCCCCAAGAAGTTTTAAGTCTCTCTCAGGTACTTGCAGCCCAGAACCATAGCACATGTGAGGCCCCAAAGCCTTGAGCTATGAATTTTGGCACTGGCAGAGCTTCCTGGCATCTGGCAAAGCAAATGCAAACCCCTCTTGCAGAAGGAACCTTCTTTGTTTTATTTAGTTGTTGTTGTTTATTGAAACATAATCGATTTTACATATTTGCAGGGTACAGAGTTGACCATCGGTATTTATGTACCGATATGTGAGGATCACATCAGAATAATTAGC
>NW_007797582.1:0-1340 GCF_000696425.1 Galeopterus variegatus | reverse complement strand
CTGAGATGGATTAAGGAAATCTGCACTTATAACAATTATTTTGGTATATTCAGATGTACACCAAAGTGAAACAAAAATTCTAAAAAGGAAGTTTAGGTTTCAATAGGTGGATAAGTTAGATAGCAATTGTAGGTGGAGAGAATATGAGCAAAGTTGTGGCAGCCAAAGATAGGCCATTCTTGGAGTTTGAAAGCAAATGTTTCACTGGTGTGTGGCCATGTAAGGACGTCATGAGATATAAGCCTTGAAAAGTACAGGTCTATGTACATTGAGCCTTGAATAAAGTTCTCAGTACATTTCACTGGACTTTATTCCAATGGAGTCATTTGGAAGTTTGGATAGGGAAATAGCTTATTGACTATAATTTTAGGCAAGCTCGTCTGGTAGTGATTAGGATGGTTGGCATGTGGATGGATTGGCCAGAGCTTACTTAATTGAGGTTCTTTCTTAATGCCTGAATTAGTTAATGTATAAAATATCACTTAATGATATTGAGTACCCAGAAAGGAAGAGATTAAAGCAAAATACGTTGTTAGAAAAATGAAATAAAATGGCATAAAGACATTTCCTGGGTTGTAAAGTAAATGCTGGACATAGACCTATTTCCCCCTCCCACCTTGGAAACTACCCCTGGCCAAGGTAGTTACCTAAGGAAAGGTACATCTCCTTTAAGACAAACAGAGAACTGTAGGAAGTAGGAGCCCTGAGTAAATTAATTGGTGTGTAAATGGAATTAGCACACTGATGTTAACTACTCTGGTGTCAGGAGGGCAACAAGTAAGTTAACTTATCTGCTCAGCCAGATCTCCCGTGAGCTCTGAGTCAGATGAGAGTCTATGCATAAGCATGCAAATGATTTACACCTCTCCTTTGATCTGTTCACTATATAACTGCTGTAGATCCCCCATGCCAGTGCAGATTTCTAGCTGACTGGCTGCCATCAGCACCTCCCATAAATTTCATAAAGCAATGTCTCTACCTATTGCAGTATTGGGTGAGGTTCTTTGGAACAGGCAAACACTATGTGAGTGCCCTTTCAGCTGTGGGGATTCCGTGATGTATGGGTGTAGACATTGGAGGAGAGTCCAAAAGGTAGGAGCTTAGGTGTCAGAGAGTCTGGTGTGATGGTGCATTATTAACAGGAAGAGGTGAACCAGAAGGAGGCACTGCTTTCATGCAGGTGGTGGAGAGCTGACTTTTACAAGTTTTTATGATGCCAGCAAGACACCCAGATCTTCAGATCTGATAGGCAGCTGGAAATTCAATACAGAACAAAAGGCACAGCTTCAGGCATAGATTTAGATGTGATGGGCATTACTAACAGTAGGAGAATGGTGAGG
>NW_007797581.1:0-1340 GCF_000696425.1 Galeopterus variegatus | reverse complement strand
AACACAAATTTTAAAATTTTGATGGACTCCAGTTTATCTGATTTTTTACATTACTTTCTAAGTGTTAGTCATACTTCTGTCTCAGGTGAACAGAATGGGAGACAGTGAACACTTAATGCGATTGGGTAGACAGCATCATTCAAAATGCAGGGTACATGGGGGAGCAGTGGCGAGATCTTGATGGTACCCATGTGGGAACCAACCACCTAAGCCCTCCCACTAGACTGATCTGGGAAGGAAGGTAGAGCGGTAGATGACAAAACCTATGGCAGTGCCAGTGAACAGAAGCTCTTTGTGCTTTGCACGTGCTGTTTGTCTCATGTCACCCTACCAGCACCCTTGTGATGCAGTATTATTATGATCCACATCTTACAGTTGAAGCACGCATCAGGAGGGCGGGACTTTTGCTGCCCTTACCTGCCCTTCAGCCCAGTGCCTGCCCATTGTAGAGAGTTAGCTCCAGATGCCTTTTCCCTGTCCTTGCAGTATCTTTCACTGTTTCTCATAATAGCAATGGAAATATGGAGGGTTAACCACAGGGTTATGTTTTGGGGGACACAGTAAAGGGGTACCTGCTCCCCCAGACTGGGACTAATAGAACAGCCTGGCATTGCGTAGTGTATCCACTACACTCAGGGAGGCCCAGGAAGTGGGGTGGGTAGGAGGTGCTGCGTCTTTGAACTTGTGATCACATGTATTATCATTGTGATTTATATAGACTTTGGTTCTTTTTCGGGATTGTGGGCATGGTGATCTGCAATGATTGACAAGTTGTGGGGCAAGAGCCATGGCGCAAACCTTTGGAGTTTGTGGTGCTGCTGTAGCTGTTGCCCATCCTCTAAGCACGGTGTTTTGGGCGACTCTGCCTCCTTTACCTTCAGTGGAAGCGTCCCTGGGGTTCTCTGCTGTGTAGACTCTGTAGGATTCAAAGAAGTCCAGAGCCTGCGATTTACCCCAAGGGCAGCTCTTCACATGTTTATACACCTGGAAATCTTGTTATTTTAAGCTCATTGTGAACATCCACACAAGACCAATTCTTGGATTTTTTCTACTTCACTACTTTTTTTTTTTTCTAAGTAATAGTCTTTATTTTTACACTACTTTTTTTTTTTTCTAAGTAATAGTCTTTATTTTTACAGCAGTTTTACATTCATAGAGAAATTGAGCATAAAGTACAGATAATTCCCATACTCCCCCCCACACAGTTTCTTCTACAATTATGAACCAATATTGATCTATTATTATTAACTCAATTTTTCTTTTTTTTTTTTTGCATTAATTTTTTTTTTACTTTTTTAATTTTTATTTTGTCAATATACAATGTAGTTAGTTATTGTGTC
>NW_007797580.1:1125-1340 GCF_000696425.1 Galeopterus variegatus | reverse complement strand
GGTCTGATGGGTTTACTTACATCGATGAGCTTGGTGTGATGAGTTTATTTAGATTGATGAGCTAGGTCTGATGGGTTTACTTAGATCGATAGGCTTGGTGTGATGAGTTTATTTAGATTGATGAGCTCAGTCTGATGAGTTTACTTAGATAGATGTGCTTGGTCTGCTGACTTTACTTAGATCAATGTGCTCGGTCTGATTAGTTTACTTAGATC
>NW_007797580.1:0-368 GCF_000696425.1 Galeopterus variegatus | reverse complement strand
TTAGATCGATGAGCTCAGTCTGATGAGTTTACTTAGATCGATTAGCTTTCTCTGATGAGTTTACTTAGAACGATGAGCTTGGTCTGATGAGTTTAAATAGATCGATGAGCTCAGTCCGATGAGTTTGCTTAGGTCGATGTGCTAGGTCTGATTAGTATACTTAGATCGATGAGCTCAGTCTGATGAGTTTACTTAGATAGATTAGCTTTCTCTGATGAGTTTACTTAGAATGATGAGCTTGGTCTGATGAGTTTAAATAGATCGATGAGCTCAGTCCGATGTGTTTGCTTAGGTCAATGTGCTAGGTCTGATTAGTATACTTAGATCGATGAGCTCAGTCTGATGAGTTTGCTTAGGTCAATGTGCTA
>NW_007797579.1:0-1340 GCF_000696425.1 Galeopterus variegatus | reverse complement strand
TTTTTTTTTTTTTTTTTTTTTTTTTACCTTGGATTAAACGTCCAGTGCATTATCAAGTTCATTTTATATTCTGGGGCATCTATTCACATGGTATCAAAAAATACGACAACAATGATCAGGGTTATAGTGACACTCAAATATTAACTAATAAGTATATTTAAAAACCCTTAAAATATAACCTTGTTCTGTAGGTTTTTGTGCCATTTCTTAAACTGTGTATATAAAAGTAAGAATTGCTATTGTCAGAAAAATGTGTTTACGTTTAAGTGCATGGTATCTACCAAGCTTGATAAATTCACTTGTAAATTGTAATATATTACCTACAGATTGCTTTTAGTTAGTTTGAAAACATAAACATGCAATGAATGAATAAAGGTGGATTAATTTCTTCTTTTCCAATTGCTACGCCTTTTCCCCCTCTTTTTGTTGCATTATTGTCCTGGCTATGACATCCAGAAAATGTTGAATAGATCTGGTGACAGTAGGCATTCTTCTCTCTTCTGATCTCAGGGGGAGGTTTTCCATATTTCACCAATAGTTATGATATATGCTGCAGCTTCCTAAGTTTTTAAAAATCAATAATTATTAGTAAATTATGTCCAAAGGTTTGTCTTAATTATTTGTTGTGATAGTGATATGATTTTACTCCTTTGTTTGCCAAACTAGTTCGAGTTCCGAATGATAAGACAACAAAAATCTTCTGTTGGATGAAACACATTTTGGTCATAGGGTATTTTAGTTGAGGTATCTTTTTTCTATTTGTAAAACAAAAGTTTTACATTTTTTTGTTTTTGTTTTTTGAGAAGAGGCATAAAAACCTTTGTAATTCCTTATGTATAATGTCCTTATCAGTCTTGTCCAAACTTTATAGGGGTCTCATAAAACATTTTGGAAGTGATTTGCCGTTATTTTTATGTGGAAGAGCTTGTGGAAAATTGGTGGTTACATCTTTCTCAGATACATGGATAAGATAGGAATTCAGGCATCAGGACATGGAATTCATTTGTAAGAAGGTTCTCAATACAGATGCATTTTATCTAATAAATACAGAATTACTGATAATTGCTAGTTTATCTGTTCGTTAAATGGTGTTTTTATTATTCGTGTTATTTCATGTAATTAACATTTTATTGACATAAATTTGATTGTAATATAATTTATGTGTCTCCAGAATCTACAGTGATGATCCCTTCTGTATTTCTGTTGGTGATGATGGTGGTGCAGGTGGTGGTGGTCTTTTATGATCAGTCTTGCCAGGGTTTATCTAACATATTTAACCTTTGGAAAAAAAATCCATTTAGTATGGTTGATTATTTAATATATTTTAGTTTGATTAATTG
>NW_007797578.1:0-1340 GCF_000696425.1 Galeopterus variegatus | reverse complement strand
TTTTTTGTTTTTTGTTGTTGTTGTTTTATGGCATCTGTTCATGAACAGAAGCTTTTATTTTAATGTAGCCAAATTTATTCATCCTTCCCCCATAGGTTTGTACTTGTGGCTTCTTTAAAAATACCTTCCCTACCCCAGAATAATTTCCTTACCCTTCACTCATATTGTATTTAAATATTACACAACGGTTAAAACCACCATTCTCCATGTTCAGACCATAAAGAATTATCTGGGGTGACCAGTTCATGATGGAGAACTGAACACATACATTTATCTTCCCTCCTCATAAATCCTATTGAAATGACAGTAGAATACAAAAGGGGGATCTATAATCACATTAAAAGTGGATGTGGGACAGCAACAAACCCAAGATTTTGTCAAATTTTTGGAAGACACGGGCCGGCCCGTGGCTCACTCGGTAGAGTGCGGTGCTGATAACACCAAGGCCGCGGGTTCGGATCCTATATAGGGATGGCCGGTTCACTCACTGGCTGAGCGTGGTGCTGACAACACCAAGCCAAGGGTTGAGATCCCCTTACCGGTCATCTTTTGAAAAAAAAAAAAAAAAAAATTTTTGGAAGACAGAAAGCAGACAGGATCACATTGCTCTTACAGCGTGGAGGGAGCCACAGCCCCAAATGTGCACAAACGGCTGGGGCAGAGGTGGAAGCCATTTCCCTGCAGTCACAGGGCACTCGGAGCAGCAGAGAGAGAGCGGAAGGTGGGCAGAGCCAGCACAGCTGATGGGAGGCTACTCATGGGCCAGCTGCCTCCCAGGGTCTGGACCTCCACCCGTTTCCTGTCCCGATAACTATAAAGAAAGTAAAGACACAACTAGGAAGGCGGGAGCCTCTGATTGTGGCTGTTGACCTCCTCGAATAAAACCATCATCATTTTGACCTTGGAATATGTGGCAGGAAGAGGTGCCCCCACCTGCCATGCAGGGTATGGCAAAGTGAAAACTGCCAGTCAGCACAAATGGCCGTCCCTGCCATCCAGGGGAGGTCACGTGCTAGGAGAGAAAACCCATGGCAATTGCACCAATCTAGTTATTTATTCACAGTCAAAACTGACAGACAAAGATCATCAGACTTTTGAGAGGAAAATCTAACAGCAAGAGAGGGGGAGAAGGAGAGAGAGGGAGGTAGTAAGAGAGAGAGAGAGAGAGGCTAAGATGAACAAAAAGAGCTGACCCCCCAAAAATAGTTAAGATTTGAGGAGATTAAGACAACTTTTTTAAAAGTCTATATTAATATAGAAATATTCAAGAAGATACTGCATCTATAAGACAAGAATCGCATTTTATTTAAAAAATAAAGAGAGGGTAACAGAGAGAGAAG
>NW_007797577.1:0-1340 GCF_000696425.1 Galeopterus variegatus | reverse complement strand
TTTGGCTCTTACCCATGGAAATAGTCACCCTCCCTGATCAGAGCTGTGTGCCTTCTCTGGCATATGGGGCCAGGAGAACTGGCCCAAGCCACGACCCTCTTGAGGCCTCAGTTTCCTCCTCTGCAAAGGGAGGAAGCTGGACTGAATGGTCCCAAGGCCACTTCTGACTTCAACATGGTCTGGCTTTGGTGCAGAAAAAGCATCAGAGATCACAATAGCCATCCCCCTGGTGCTTAGACCATTTTCCTGAGTTTTAGAGGTGTGCTCTTTTGTCAACAGACTATGGAGAGTACACTGAGTCCTGGCAGGGGCTTCTGTTCAGAACATAGGGTGGGAGATTTGACTTGGGAAAAGGAGAGAATGCTATCTATGGGCTGGGATGGGCTGGGCTGAGTTGGTTCGGGAGTGGGTGCCCAGAAGCAGGGGGATGGAACAGATGACTTTTTAGAGCTCCCTGTCCCATCCATGACCTCAGGACAAACTTGGCAGCAACTTTTTCTCATCTCTGGGTCTGCACCACCTTGCAACATCCACACTTGCCCTTTCTCTGTAAAGCACAGGCTTCCTAACTTCCAAGGACTGAAGTACGCACACTCAGACGCTCAGACGATTAGTGGTAGGAGAGAACTGAAGCAGGGAGATAGCGGCCGTCACTTCACTCAGAGCACTCAGTCAGGACTGAGAGCAAGATGAGTGGCAGGAATCTTCTGGACCTTTGGCCAGTCTCGGGCCTGCAAATGTCACTTGCCAAGGCCATCCTGCCGAGTGAGCACACAGATGCCATGTTCACCCTACACAGGGTGACCTCAGGGCCCAAGCCCTGCAGGATTGCACTCTACAGAGCAATGTGCAGAGACCCTGATGCATAGCAGGGCATGTGCCCAGTGGTGAAGAGGCTCCTTCCAGCCTGCAGCTAGAATGCCTGGGTCTGAATCCTGCCTCTGACTGTTACTAGATGAGTGATGTTTAGCCATGTCCCTCTGGAAACAGATGTCTGCTCAGAATTTGCAGAAGGGGCTATATACAGAGGGTGTGCGGAGGTGAGAGAATGCACATAGGATGGGGCAACCCTAGGGACTCCTAGAGAGGAGGCTGCTCCAACTCTGGGACTGGAGGGGGCTGAAATGTGGCCAGAGGAAGACAAAATCAGCTCTGTGGCCAGCAGGGAGGGAGCCAGGCAAATACTCCGACCTGCCTGTCCTCCTGCCCGTGCCCCCGTGGGCTGAATCCATAAAGGAGCAGATAAAGCTGAGAATAGAGATTAGCCCCAGCGTACAGGGCATGGGGGAGAAAGGTGGAGGGTGGCTCTGGAGGGCAAAGACCACCACACGGGACCTCTC
>NW_007797576.1:0-1340 GCF_000696425.1 Galeopterus variegatus | reverse complement strand
AGCGTTTGCTAGCAGTCTAGCTGATACTAAGAGGCTTTATTAAACCCTTCTCAGCGACAGTCACCATTTGAATACCAGCGCTAGGTTTTCTCCCTCCAAACACTAAGTTTTAAATTATCTTTAGAGGCAAGAAACCACCCACTTGTTTTTGCATGCATTTAAATATTTATTGAATGGATGAATGAATGAATGAATAATAAATGAGAAAATAGGATTCTTGCCGAAGTACCAGACATTATAATATGGGTCATTTGAGAGCTACATATGGTTATCTCTTGTCATTTCTCTAATAAGGCACAAATGTAGTTTTGCTAAAACCCATAGCAAAATGAACATTCTCGGCTGGCAAAAAAAAAACAAACTGTTACCAGTAGCCAGTAACTAAAGCCACATGGTACCATCAACTTGATTATTATCATTTAGCACTAGATATCAAGGTGATATACCAGTGGACCTCAACTGGGCTGGTTGTAAGGAGACTATGTATTGTTTAAAATAGCTTCCCAGTACTAGCCAGAACAATCAGGCAAGAGAAAGAAAGAAAAGGAATCCAGATTGGAAAAGATCAAGTCAAACTTTCTCTATTTGTAGATGACATGATAATATATCATGAGAGAAAAACCTAAAGACTCTATCAAAAAACTCCTAGAGCTAGTTAATAACTTCAGTAATGTTGCAGGATACAAAATAAATGCCCCCAAATCAGTAGCATTTATATAATCAAATAATGAATTAACAGAAAGAGAAATAAAGTAAGCTCATTTATAATAGCCATGAAAAAATAAGATACCTAGCAATCAATTTAACCAAGGAGGTGAAAGACCTCTACAATGAGAACCACTTCTGAAAGAAATTAAAGAAGACACGAAAAGATGAAAAGATATTCCATGCTCTTGGATTGGAAGAATTAACATTGTGAAAATGTCTATACTACCCAAAGTGATCTACAGATTCAATGCAATCCCCATCAAAATACCAATGACATTCTTCACAGAAATGGAAAAAACAATCTTACGTTTGACATGGAAAAACAAAAGACCCCGAATAGCCAAAGCAATCCTGAGCAAAAAAAATAACGTTGGAGGCATAACACTACCTGACTTCAAATTATACTACAAAGTTATTGTAACCAAGACAGCATCTTACTGGTATAAAAATAGACATTCAGACCAGTGGAGTAGAATTGAGAATACAGATATCACCCCTCAGGCTTATAGCCATCTGATATTGGACAAAAGCAACCAAAATCTACATTGGGGAAAAGACTGCGTCTTCAACGAGTGGTGCTGAGAAAACTGGATATCCATATGCAGAAGAATGAAACTAGATATGCATCTCTC
>NW_007797575.1:0-1340 GCF_000696425.1 Galeopterus variegatus | reverse complement strand
CACACTTGTCTTAGTCCATTTTGTGCTTTTATGACAGAATACCACAGACTGGGTAATTTATTAAAAAAAAAAAAAAAACAGAAATTTATTTCTCACAGTTCTGGATCTGGGAAGCCCAAGATCAAGTCACTGGCAGTTTTGTTGTCTGGCAAGGGTCCTGTTCTTGGCTTCCAAGATGGTGTCTTGAACACAGTGTCCTCCAGAACGGAGGAACATTATGTCTTTACATGGCAGAAGGTGGAAGGGCAAGAAGAGGCAAAGTTCCCCCATCAAGGTCTTTAATAAGGGTACCTACCTCATTCACAAGGGAAGAGCCCTCATTGCTCAATCACCTCCCAAAGACCCTGACTTCCTATGCTGTTGCAATGGGAATTAAGTTTCAACATGAATTTTTGGAGGGAAAAGCATTCAAACCACAGCAACAGTTTAGCATTTATTTTCTGATTGCTTCTCATGAGTCATTAATGTAGTCCCAAACTGTTCCCGTGGTCCTTAAAGACAAGGAGCTTCAAGACCGCTATGGATCCTAACAGAGCTAAGTGTTTTCTGAGGGATTGCTGATTGCTATAATACTGAATATTATTGAATAATTGAAATAATTTCCCAGTACAAGCCAAATGTCAGCTGGGTCATACTTTTCTTTAAGATCAGTGTCAGCTGGGTCATACTTCTCTTTAAGATCAAGATACCATTGGAACAATGAACTGAATCTCTAGTTCATGGTTTGCAGGAAATCTCCCCTCCAGGGACTTAGAGTCTGATGATGACATTAAATATGGTAACTCCCGTTTCAGATATACAGTACTGAATAGTTAGATTCCATGAAAACTGTCCCTTTTCTGTACTGAGGAAAGTGAAACATGGAATTCAGATCCTTACTTTGATTCACAAATGCATAAATATACAAAGTCTGTGCAAGAATGGATTTTATTAAAAATGAAAGGGGGAAGGGTGACTTAGACTGCAACAATGCAAACTACTTGAAATTTAGACCTAGTTGTCCCTCTCCCGAAAGTCATTTGGCCCTCTTACCACTGGGAACTTTTCACTGGCCACACCACCGCACATAGTGTTCAAGTCCTTTGGTTATCTTTTTTGTTTCCTCTTCCTCTCCCCTGACCTCTCTCCTCTTCTCTTGTTCCCTACATGATTATTCCTACAGCTACAACTTTTCAATATTCTATGTTCAAGAGAAATTAAGCTGTCCATATTTCATGTTAGAAAATGAATTCCAATCTGTAGCTACAGAAAGTTTGAGTAGCACATCTTCAGATAGTTTTAAACAGCAATGTATTTTTCTCTTCTATTCCAGAATTTCTGTCACTAGCTCTAATTGCTAG
>NW_007797574.1:0-1340 GCF_000696425.1 Galeopterus variegatus | reverse complement strand
TGAATGTTCCTATTCCTCCTCACTCTTACTTTTACTTGTGCTATGGATTGCATGTCCTCCCCCGCAAACTCACTGAAACATGACCCCCCCCTTAACAGTTCTAAGAAGGTGGAAAATATATGGCACTTGAAAGGTGGGGTCTTTCAGAGGTGATTAGATTCTGAGGACTGTTCTCTCATGAATGGTTGATCCATTCATGGAATAATGGGCGTGGTTCTGATGGCTTTATAAGGAGGTCAAATGATAAGGTTAACTCTCTCTTGCTCATGCCATTTCTCACCATGTGATAACATCTGTCACTGTAGAGAGTCATCACCCAGAATAAGGCCCTCACCAGATGTGTTTCCTGGAACTTGAACTTCCCAGCCTCCAAACCATAAGAAATAAATTACATTTCTTTATAAATTACCCAGTTTCAGGTATTCTTTTATAAGCAACTGAAATTGACTACTACAGGAAATTGGTACCAGAAGTGGGGTGTTGCTTATAATGAATACCTGAAAATGGGGAAGTGGCTTTGTGTAACTCAGGAGCCCCAAATCTGAGAGGACACTCATGTAGTGTTTGCCAATTCTAAAGAAATCACCTGGAGGTCCAGCAGATAGAGACACTGGTTTATTAGACTTAAAAGAGGCATTGATGGTGGCTGGTCAGTAAGAAATTCACACTGCCATGGAGTACATACAGCAGTTATATAATTAACATATCAAAATAGGGATGTAAACCATTTTCAGGCTCATGTGCAGACCCTCACCAAGCTCACATAACTCAGGGTGCACCTGAGACATGGCTTGATAGATAAGGAAATCTACTGGCTAATCTCCTGGCATCAGAGTGCTTGCTCACTAATGTAGTATTCTGTTTCTTCCAGCATTATGTTTGTCTAAAGGGGATGTACTTTGGCCAGGGGCAGCCTCCCAGGGACAAAGGGGAAGCGAGGGGGAACTCTGGTATGCAAGGGAGGAGGAAATAGGGTTAGTCCAGCATCTACCCTATACTTTAGAACTGGGTGATGGGCAGAGGCTGGAATAATTTGGAGGAGCAGGCCTAGATTCTGGTTAGGGCTTAGAAGACAAGAAGTCTAGGGAGAGTTGGGCTCTTCTTAGAGACTAAGTTATGGTGACCAGAATGTTGATAGAAATATGGACAGTAAAGGCCATTCTGAGGCAGTCTCAGATAGAAGTGAGGAAGAGTTTATTGGAAACTGGAGCAGAAGTCACCCTGTTATACAATTGCAAAGAACTTGAGGGCATTCTGTTCATGCCCAAGGGCTTTCTGGAACTTAAAAGTGATGAACCCCAGAGTATTTGCTTTTTTTTTTTTTTTTTTTTTTTTTTTTT
>NW_007797573.1:0-1340 GCF_000696425.1 Galeopterus variegatus | reverse complement strand
AGTTTCTTAACTAGTCTTATTTAGGCAGCCTTCACAGAACTGATTGAAGCTTTAATGAGATTATGTATGTACAGCACCTGGCACACATAAATAACTTAATAAATATCAATGTCCTTTTCAAAGAGGGGTGGGGCTGAAACATTAAGGATGAATTGTTGATTGTATCTAGAAACTGTGACCAGAAATAAGGATGAGTCCTCACACATTAGACCATAGGCTGTCTGCCTCCCGGCAACGATGAGGATGAACATGACATACGTATAGCCCCTGCCTGGTGCCAACAGATGCTCATTCTCCTGAGCTGATGGTCAATTCTCTCACCATCCTGCAGAAAAGTGTCTCAGAATGAACAGGGGAGCCCTGTGGCTTGCTGAGCGATACACATCCCTGGTGGGGGTAGATTTTAGCTCTCCTATTCCCTTACAGCAAGAACTCATCCTAAAAAACCACTGGGGAAAGACTTGGGGGAAATTGCCTCAGTTCACCACCGTCTTATCAGATCAGGACAGCGAAGGAAGGAAGGAAGGAAGTATGAAGTTTAGAGGCAACAGTCTGGGATAGATTCTGATGCCACAGGTTTGCAGCTATGTACCTTGGGTGAGCTCATTTTGCATTTTCCCCTCAATTTCCTCATCTGTAAAAATAAACATAATAATTTCCACCTCATGGGTGTTTGTGAGGATTAAATGTAAGAAATACAGTCCTCCCTTGGTATCTGCAGGGGATGAGTTCCAGGACCCACAAGGATACCAGAATCCATGATTGCTCAAGTCTCTGATGTAAAATGTCGTAGTATTTGCATATAGATTACTTATAATACCTAATATAAATGCTGTGTAAGTATGAGGGTACTTCAAAATGCTCATTGAATAATAGAATTAAAAGGTAATATGAATCTTTCCATGAATTTTTTGAAGTACCCTCGTCGTTGTTACACTGTACTTTTAAGGGAATGAGGACCAAAAAAAAGTCAGTACGTGTTCAGTACAGAGGCAATTTCCCCTGCAAATATTTTCTATTTGCAGTTTATGGAATCCACAGATGCATAACCCATGGACACAGAGGGCCACGTAAGGTTCCTAGTACAGTGGAGGGTCCATAGTGGCCTTTCAACGGTGGACGGTGCAGCTCCGTTAATGGAGACAAAAAATGAGTTTTGAATGACCTTTTATGATATTTATTGGAAGGAAATAAAGTTCCTTCCCAAAGCCCCTCAAAATTTTCAAAGTTGATGGTTGAGAGCTTTAGACTTCCAGGTTCAGTCTTCAGTTCCTACTACACTTAGCTGAAACAGTATGGTCTCATATCTTATATTAAGCTCAAAGTATTTGATGGGATCA